>NW_026645130.1:900000-1073212 GCF_030020395.1 Manis pentadactyla
CTCAAAGGCTGTACTTTTATTCTGATATTTGAGAGCTGTGCTCTTACTGCACTTTGAAATTCTTTTTGTTCTCATTAATATACAATCACATGCAGAAAATTATGTTATTCTGTCTACCCTCTTCACCAAGTCACCCCAAATCCCAGTTACAGCCGCTCTCCGTCAGCATGTACTAAGATGCTGTAGAATCACTACATGTCTTCTCTGTGTTGTACAGCCCTACCCATGACACCCCACCCTACACATTATACATGCTAATCCTAATGCCCCCATTCTTTTTCCCCGCACTCATTTTTCCCTTCCCACAAACCCTACCCAGTCCCTTTCTCTTTGGTAACTGTTAGTCCACTCTCGGGTTCTGTGAGTCTGCTGCTGTCTTTTCCTTCAGTTTTTCTTTGTTATCATACTCCACACATGAGTGAAATCATTTGGTACATGTATTTCTCCGCCTGGCCTATTTGACTGAGCATAATACCCTCTAGCTCCATCCGCGTTATTACAAATGATAGGATTGGTTTTCTTCTTATGGCTGCTTACTGCACTTTTTAAACTGGATTTCCTTCTTCTTTTTTGTTTGTAGTTTTGCTATGTGCTTTCACCATTGCTCTCCTTGTTATGAGCAGTAGCTTTGTGTTAATCGATATGTACCTATATCTATCTATCTGTCTGTCTATCTATTTATCAATCACTCAATCAATCATCTTTTTGTCTGTCCATCTGTCCATGTGTACAAAACAGTTAACCATATACACTATAACACTTTCCTGCACTGTGCTCCCAAAAATCCTGCAAAGTATCTAGGCTGCAGAGGGAGCACTGGGTTTACCGAGACACTTGCAGTGCGAGTCGGCCGCGTGTACCTACAAAACCAGGAAATGGTTGTGCTGGGACTTGAACCCGTGTCTCTATCCTCTGTCCTCTTTCATCTCCTTCTAACTTGCTGTCTGTATTTAGCCACATTCATTGAATAAGTGCTCCCTGAAGATGTCAAGTATCATTTCTCTGGGCCTGTTGTCGACAGAAAAGTCAACATGTTGCTTTGCTCACCACCATGTTTGAAGGACATCAGCGTGATCACCGCCGATAGGATGGAGGGTCAAATAAAAAGGAACACCAATTTCTAGACAGGAGCAGTTGGGAGCTAACAGTGTATTGTGGTGTGACGTGTTTATTTGAGTGTCCAAACTTCCCTCTTTAGGTGGTTATTAGATTTTCACATTCGTGAACATCATAAAATTCACTGATTTCAAAGGCCCAGATGCTTATTATTACAGCAACTCAGTTGTTGAGGTGAGAGAAAATGAGAAGTATGTTGCTGCACCACTAAATCTATGGCTGGGAACTGTTGAAACCAAACACAAAGAATTCACGGTGGCCAGATAGTGCTATTTTCTGCTGACTGTCTCTGGGGACTCAAACAGAATCCATTTGCTTGATTGTTTGATTTTCCGTTTCAGACGTGTAGGGTACTTGTCCACACACCTTCTTCTTGTAGTTTTTCTGTGTCCTTGGATCTCAAGTGAGTCTCCTGTAAGTAAGCACGTAGGTGTCTTGAGTTTTCATCCCTTCTTTTATCCCTGTGTCTTTTGTTTGCAGCACTCAGTGCCTGACCTTTTATTCTGATGATTCAGAGCTGTGCACTTATTGCACTTAAAGAATATTTTTTATCATTAATCTACAATCACGTGAAGAACATTATGTTTACTATGCTCCCCCCTTCACCATGTCCCCCCAAAAAACCTCTTCACTCACTGTCGATCAGCGTAGTTGGATGCTGTAGACCCCTTCACCATGTCCCCCCCAAAAGTCCACGTTACAGTCACTGTCCATCAGTGAGTAGTAAGATGCTATATGATCTCTACTAGTCTTCTCTGTGTTGTACAGTACTCCGCATGCACACCCGACCCCACGCATTATACATGCTAAACTTAATGCCCCCATTCTTTCTCCCCACACTTATCCCTCCCTTCAGACTCACCCTGCCCAGTCCTTTTTCCTTTGGTTACTTTTAGTCAAGTCTCGGGTTCTGTGAGTCTGCTGCTGTTTTTTTACTTCAGTTTTTCTTTGTTGTTATACTCCACACATGAGTGAAATCACTTGGTACTTGCCTTTATCCGCCTGCCCTATTTTTCTGAACATACTACCGTCTTGCTCCATCCACGTCATTGCAAATGGTAGTATTTGTTTTCTTCTTAAGGCTGCTTACTGCACTTTTTAAACTGGATTTCATTCTTCCTTTTTGTTTGTAGTTTAGCTATGTTATTCACCATTCAACTCCTGGTTATGAACAATAGCTTTGTGTCAATCGACATGTATCTGTATCTATCTATCTAAAGGTCTGTCTGTCTATCTATGTATGTATATATCTATGTATCTATGTATCTATCTATCTATGTATCTATCTATCTATCTTCCTATCATCTATCTATGATGTCTATCATCTATTAATCTATGTACCTATCTATCTATCTTTCACCTGTCGTCTGTCTACCTATCTATTTATGAAACAATCATCTTTTTGTCTGCCCATCTATCCTTATGTACAGAACAGTTAACAACATAGCCTATGTCTCTTCCCTACATTATGCTTCCAGAAACCTTGCAAGGTAACTAAGCCATAAGGAGAGCACTGTGTTCACCGATACGCTTTCAGGTAGAGTCAGCAGAGTGTGCTTACAAAACCAGTAAATGGAGGTGAAAGGACTTGAACCCGTATCTTTGTCCTCTGTCCTCTTATACTTCCTGCTCGCTTGTTGACTTTATTTAGCCACATTCAGTGAGTAAGTGATCCCTGAAGTCCACAAGTATCCTTCGTCTGGGCCTGTTGTCGACAGAAAAGTGTACTTGGCCCTTTGCACACCACCATGTTTGAGGGACATTGGCGTGATCACTGCTGATAGGTGGAGGGACAAATATGAATTAACACCTATTTCTGGACAGGAGCAGTTGGGAACAAAGAGTGTGTTGTGGAGTGAAGTGTTTATTTGAGTGTCCAAACTTCCCTCTTTAGGTGGTTATTACTTCTTTACATTCGTGAACATCATAAAAAGCAATGATTATAAATGCCCAGACGCATATTATTACAGCAATTCATTTGTTGAGGTGAGAGGAAATTAGAAGGAAGTTGCTGCACCACTAAATCTATGCCTGAGCACTGCTGAAACCAAACAAAAAGAATTCACGGTGGCTAGATAGGGCTATTTTCTACTGACTCTCTCTGGGGTCCAAAACAGAATCCATTTCTTTCTTTGTTTCTCAGTTTCACTTGTGTAGGGTACCTGTCCCCGCCCCTTCAGCTTGTAGTTTGTCTGTGTCCTTGGATCTCAAGTGAGTCTCCAGTAAGGGAGCACGTAGGTGGTCTTGAGTTTTCATCAGTTCTTCTAACCCTGTGTCTTTTGATTGGAGCACTCAAAGGCTGTACTTTTATTCTGATATTTGAGAGCTGTGCTCTTACTGCACTTTGAAATTCTTTTTGTTCTCATTAATATACAATCACATGCAGAAAATTATGTTATTCTGTCTACCCTCTTCACCAAGTCACCCCAAATCCCAGTTACAGCCGCTCTCCGTCAGCATGTACTAAGATGCTGTAGAATCACTACATGTCTTCTCTGTGTTGTACAGCCCTACCCATGACACCCCACCCTACACATTATACATGCTAATCCTAATGCCCCCATTCTTTTTCCCCGCACTCATTTTTCCCTTCCCACAAACCCTACCCAGTCCCTTTCTCTTTGGTAACTGTTAGTCCACTCTCGGGTTCTGTGAGTCTGCTGCTGTCTTTTCCTTCAGTTTTTCTTTGTTATCATACTCCACACATGAGTGAAATCATTTGGTACATGTATTTCTCCGCCTGGCCTATTTGACTGAGCATAATACCCTCTAGCTCCATCCGCGTTATTACAAATGATAGGATTGGTTTTCTTCTTATGGCTGCTTACTGCACTTTTTAAACTGGATTTCCTTCTTCTTTTTTGTTTGTAGTTTTGCTATGTGCTTTCACCATTGCTCTCCTTGTTATGAGCAGTAGCTTTGTGTTAATCGATATGTACCTATATCTATCTATCTGTCTGTCTATCTATTTATCAATCACTCAATCAATCATCTTTTTGTCTGTCCATCTGTCCATGTGTACAAAACAGTTAACCATATACACTATAACACTTTCCTGCACTGTGCTCCCAAAAATCCTGCAAAGTATCTAGGCTGCAGAGGGAGCACTGGGTTTACCGAGACACTTGCAGTGCGAGTCGGCCGCGTGTACCTACAAAACCAGGAAATGGTTGTGCTGGGACTTGAACCCGTGTCTCTATCCTCTGTCCTCTTTCATCTCCTTCTAACTTGCTGTCTGTATTTAGCCACATTCATTGAATAAGTGCTCCCTGAAGATGTCAAGTGTCATTTCTCTGGGCCTGTTGTCGACAGAAAAGTCAACATGTTGCTTTGCTCACCACCATGTTTGAAGGACATCAGCGTGATCACCGCCGATAGGACGGAGGGTCAAATAAAAAGGAACACCAATTTCTAGACAGGAGCAGTTGGGAGCTAACAGTGTATTGTGGTGTGACGTGTTTATTTGAGTGTCCAAACTTCCCTCTTTAGGTGGTTATTAGATTTTCACATTCGTGAACATCATAAAATTCACTGATTTCAAAGGCCCAGATGCTTATTATTACAGCAACTCAGTTGTTGAGGTGAGAGAAAATGAGAAGTATGTTGCTGCACCACTAAATCTATGGCTGGGAACTGTTGAAACCAAACACAAAGAATTCACGGTGGCCAGATAGTGCTATTTTCTGCTGACTGTCTCTGGGGACTCAAACAGAATCCATTTGCTTGATTGTTTGATTTTCCGTTTCAGTCGTGTAGGGTACTTGTCCACACACCTTCTTCTTGTAGTTTTTCTGTGTCCTTGGATCTCAAGTGAGTCTCCTGTAAGTAAGCACGTAGGTGTCTTGAGTTTTCATCCCTTCTTTTATCCCTGTGTCTTTTGTTTGCAGCACTCAGTGCCTGACCTTTTATTCTGATGATTCAGAGCTGTGCACTTATTGCACTTAAAGAATATTTTTTATCATTAATCTACAATCACGTGAAGAACATTATGTTTACTATGCTCCCCCCTTAACCAAGTCCCACCGAAAAACCTTTTCAGTCACTGTCGATCAGCGTAGTTGGATGCTGTAGACCCCTTCACCATGTCCCCCCCAAAAGTCCACGTTACAGTCACTGTCCATCAGTGAGTAGTAAGATGCTATATGATCTCTACTAGTCTTCTCTGTGTTGTACAGTACTCCGCATGCACACCCGACCCCACGCATTATACATGCTAAACTTAATGCCCCCATTCTTTCTCCCCACACTTATCCCTCCCTTCAGACTCACCCTGCCCAGTCCTTTTTCCTTTGGTTACTTTTAGTCAAGTCTCGGGTTCTGTGAGTCTGCTGCTGTTTTTTTACTTCAGTTTTTCTTTGTTGTTATACTCCACACATGAGTGAAATCACTTGGTACTTGCCTTTATCCGCCTGCCCTATTTTTCTGAACATACTACCGTCTTGCTCCATCCACGTCATTGCAAATGGTAGTATTTGTTTTCTTCTTAAGGCTGCTTACTGCACTTTTTAAACTGGATTTCATTCTTCCTTTTTGTTTGTAGTTTAGCTATGTTATTCACCATTCAACTCCTGGTTATGAACAATAGCTTTGTGTCAATCGACATGTATCTGTATCTATCTATCTAAAGGTCTGTCTGTCTATCTATGTATGTATATATCTATGTATCTATGTATCTATCTATCTATGTATCTATCTATCTATCTTCCTATCATCTATCTATGATGTCTATCATCTATTAATCTATGTACCTATCTATCTATCTTTCACCTGTCGTCTGTCTACCTATCTATTTATGAAACAATCATCTTTTTGTCTGCCCATCTATCCTTATGTACAGAACAGTTAACAACATAGCCTATGTCTCTTCCCTACATTATGCTTCCAGAAACCTTGCAAGGTAACTAAGCCATAAGGAGAGCACTGTGTTCACCGATACGCTTTCAGGTAGAGTCAGCAGAGTGTGCTTACAAAACCAGTAAATGGAGGTGAAAGGACTTGAACCCGTATCTTTGTCCTCTGTCCTCTTATACTTCCTGCTCGCTTGTTGACTTTATTTAGCCACATTCAGTGAGTAAGTGATCCCTGAAGTCCACAAGTATCCTTCGTCTGGGCCTGTTGTCGACAGAAAAGTGTACTTGGCCCTTTGCACACCACCATGTTTGAGGGACATTGGCGTGATCACTGCTGATAGGTGGAGGGACAAATATGAATTAACACCTATTTCTGGACAGGAGCAGTTGGGAACAAAGAGTGTGTTGTGGAGTGAAGTGTTTATTTGAGTGTCCAAACTTCCCTCTTTAGGTGGTTATTACTTCTTTACATTCGTGAACATCGTAAAAAGCAATGATTATAAATGCCCAGACGCATATTATTACAGCAATTCATTTGTTGAGGTGAGAGGAAATTAGAAGGAAGTTGCTGCACCACTAAATCTATGCCTGAGCACTGCTGAAACCAAACAAAAAGAATTCACGGTGGCTAGATAGGGCTATTTTCTACTGACTCTCTCTGGGGTCCAAAACAGAATCCATTTCTTTCTTTGTTTCTCAGTTTCACTTGTGTAGGGTACCTGTCCCCGCCCCTTCAGCTTGTAGTTTGTCTGTGTCCTTGGATCTCAAGTGAGTCTCCAGTAAGGGAGCACGTAGGTGGTCTTGAGTTTTCATCAGTTCTTCTAACCCTGTGTCTTTTGATTGGAGCACTCAAAGGCTGTACTTTTATTCTGATATTTGAGAGCTGTGCTCTTACTGCACTTTGAAATTCTTTTTGTTCTCATTAATATACAATCACATGCAGAAAATTATGTTATTCTGTCTACCCTCTTCACCAAGTCACCCCAAATCCCAGTTACAGCCGCTCTCCGTCAGCATGTACTAAGATGCTGTAGAATCACTACATGTCTTCTCTGTGTTGTACAGCCCTACCCATGACACCCCACCCTACACATTATACATGCTAATCCTAATGCCCCCATTCTTTTTCCCCGCACTCATTTTTCCCTTCCCACAAACCCTACCCAGTCCCTTTCTCTTTGGTAACTGTTAGTCCACTCTCGGGTTCTGTGAGTCTGCTGCTGTCTTTTCCTTCAGTTTTTCTTTGTTATCATACTCCACACATGAGTGAAATCATTTGGTACATGTATTTCTCCGCCTGGCCTATTTGACTGAGCATAATACCCTCTAGCTCCATCCGCGTTATTACAAATGATAGGATTGGTTTTCTTCTTATGGCTGCTTACTGCACTTTTTAAACTGGATTTCCTTCTTCTTTTTTGTTTGTAGTTTTGCTATGTGCTTTCACCATTGCTCTCCTTGTTATGAGCAGTAGCTTTGTGTTAATCGATATGTACCTATATCTATCTATCTGTCTGTCTATCTATTTATCAATCACTCAATCAATCATCTTTTTGTCTGTCCATCTGTCCATGTGTACAAAACAGTTAACCATATACACTATAACACTTTCCTGCACTGTGCTCCCAAAAATCCTGCAAAGTATCTAGGCTGCAGAGGGAGCACTGGGTTTACCGAGACACTTGCAGTGCGAGTCGGCCGCGTGTACCTACAAAACCAGGAAATGGTTGTGCTGGGACTTGAACCCGTGTCTCTATCCTCTGTCCTCTTTCATCTCCTTCTAACTTGCTGTCTGTATTTAGCCACATTCATTGAATAAGTGCTCCCTGAAGATGTCAAGTATCATTTCTCTGGGCCTGTTGTCGACAGAAAAGTCAACATGTTGCTTTGCTCACCACCATGTTTGAAGGACATCAGCGTGATCACCGCCGATAGGACGGAGGGTCAAATAAAAAGGAACACCAATTTCTAGACAGGAGCAGTTGGGAGCTAACAGTGTATTGTGGTGTGACGTGTTTATTTGAGTGTCCAAACTTCCCTCTTTAGGTGGTTATTAGATTTTCACATTCGTGAACATCATAAAATTCACTGATTTCAAAGGCCCAGATGCTTATTATTACAGCAACTCAGTTGTTGAGGTGAGAGAAAATGAGAAGTATGTTGCTGCACCACTAAATCTATGGCTGGGAACTGTTGAAACCAAACACAAAGAATTCACGGTGGCCAGATAGTGCTATTTTCTGCTGACTGTCTCTGGGGACTCAAACAGAATCCATTTGCTTGATTGTTTGATTTTCCGTTTCAGTCGTGTAGGGTACTTGTCCACACACCTTCTTCTTGTAGTTTTTCTGTGTCCTTGGATCTCAAGTGAGTCTCCTGTAAGTAAGCACGTAGGTGTCTTGAGTTTTCATCCCTTCTTTTATCCCTGTGTCTTTTGTTTGCAGCACTCAGTGCCTGACCTTTTATTCTGATGATTCAGAGCTGTGCACTTATTGCACTTAAAGAATATTTTTTATCATTAATCTACAATCACGTGAAGAACATTATGTTTACTATGCTCCCCCCTTAACCAAGTCCCACCGAAAAACCTTTTCAGTCACTGTCGATCAGCGTAGTTGGATGCTGTAGACCCCTTCACCATGTCCCCCCCAAAAGTCCACGTTACAGTCACTGTCCATCAGTGAGTAGTAAGATGCTATATGATCTCTACTAGTCTTCTCTGTGTTGTACAGTACTCCGCATGCACACCCGACCCCACGCATTATACATGCTAAACTTAATGCCCCCATTCTTTCTCCCCACACTTATCCCTCCCTTCAGACTCACCCTGCCCAGTCCTTTTTCCTTTGGTTACTTTTAGTCAAGTCTCGGGTTCTGTGAGTCTGCTGCTGTTTTTTTACTTCAGTTTTTCTTTGTTGTTATACTCCACACATGAGTGAAATCACTTGGTACTTGCCTTTATCCGCCTGCCCTATTTTTCTGAACATACTACCGTCTTGCTCCATCCACGTCATTGCAAATGGTAGTATTTGTTTTCTTCTTAAGGCTGCTTACTGCACTTTTTAAACTGGATTTCATTCTTCCTTTTTGTTTGTAGTTTAGCTATGTTATTCACCATTCAACTCCTGGTTATGAACAATAGCTTTGTGTCAATCGACATGTATCTGTATCTATCTATCTAAAGGTCTGTCTGTCTATCTATGTATGTATATATCTATGTATCTATGTATCTATCTATCTATGTATCTATCTATCTATCTTCCTATCATCTATCTATGATGTCTATCATCTATTAATCTATGTACCTATCTATCTATCTTTCACCTGTCGTCTGTCTACCTATCTATTTATGAAACAATCATCTTTTTGTCTGCCCATCTATCCTTATGTACAGAACAGTTAACAACATAGCCTATGTCTCTTCCCTACATTATGCTTCCAGAAACCTTGCAAGGTAACTAAGCCATAAGGAGAGCACTGTGTTCACCGATACGCTTTCAGGTAGAGTCAGCAGAGTGTGCTTACAAAACCAGTAAATGGAGGTGAAAGGACTTGAACCCGTATCTTTGTCCTCTGTCCTCTTATACTTCCTGCTCGCTTGTTGACTTTATTTAGCCACATTCAGTGAGTAAGTGATCCCTGAAGTCCACAAGTATCCTTCGTCTGGGCCTGTTGTCGACAGAAAAGTGTACTTGGCCCTTTGCACACCACCATGTTTGAGGGACATTGGCGTGATCACTGCTGATAGGTGGAGGGACAAATATGAATTAACACCTATTTCTGGACAGGAGCAGTTGGGAACAAAGAGTGTGTTGTGGAGTGAAGTGTTTATTTGAGTGTCCAAACTTCCCTCTTTAGGTGGTTATTACTTCTTTACATTCGTGAACATCGTAAAAAGCAATGATTATAAATGCCCAGACGCATATTATTACAGCAATTCATTTGTTGAGGTGAGAGGAAATTAGAAGGAAGTTGCTGCACCACTAAATCTATGCCTGAGCACTGCTGAAACCAAACAAAAAGAATTCACGGTGGCTAGATAGGGCTATTTTCTACTGACTCTCTCTGGGGTCCAAAACAGAATCCATTTCTTTCTTTGTTTCTCAGTTTCACTTGTGTAGGGTACCTGTCCCCGCCCCTTCAGCTTGTAGTTTGTCTGTGTCCTTGGATCTCAAGTGAGTCTCCAGTAAGGGAGCACGTAGGTGGTCTTGAGTTTTCATCAGTTCTTCTAACCCTGTGTCTTTTGATTGGAGCACTCAAAGGCTGTACTTTTATTCTGATATTTGAGAGCTGTGCTCTTACTGCACTTTGAAATTCTTTTTGTTCTCATTAATATACAATCACATGCAGAAAATTATGTTATTCTGTCTACCCTCTTCACCAAGTCACCCCAAATCCCAGTTACAGCCGCTCTCCGTCAGCATGTACTAAGATGCTGTAGAATCACTACATGTCTTCTCTGTGTTGTACAGCCCTACCCATGACACCCCACCCTACACATTATACATGCTAATCCTAATGCCCCCATTCTTTTTCCCCGCACTCATTTTTCCCTTCCCACAAACCCTACCCAGTCCCTTTCTCTTTGGTAACTGTTAGTCCACTCTCGGGTTCTGTGAGTCTGCTGCTGTCTTTTCCTTCAGTTTTTCTTTGTTATCATACTCCACACATGAGTGAAATCATTTGGTACATGTATTTCTCCGCCTGGCCTATTTGACTGAGCATAATACCCTCTAGCTCCATCCGCGTTATTACAAATGATAGGATTGGTTTTCTTCTTATGGCTGCTTACTGCACTTTTTAAACTGGATTTCCTTCTTCTTTTTTGTTTGTAGTTTTGCTATGTGCTTTCACCATTGCTCTCCTTGTTATGAGCAGTAGCTTTGTGTTAATCGATATGTACCTATATCTATCTATCTGTCTGTCTATCTATTTATCAATCACTCAATCAATCATCTTTTTGTCTGTCCATCTGTCCATGTGTACAAAACAGTTAACCATATACACTATAACACTTTCCTGCACTGTGCTCCCAAAAATCCTGCAAAGTATCTAGGCTGCAGAGGGAGCACTGGGTTTACCGAGACACTTGCAGTGCGAGTCGGCCGCGTGTACCTACAAAACCAGGAAATGGTTGTGCTGGGACTTGAACCCGTGTCTCTATCCTCTGTCCTCTTTCATCTCCTTCTAACTTGCTGTCTGTATTTAGCCACATTCATTGAATAAGTGCTCCCTGAAGATGTCAAGTATCATTTCTCTGGGCCTGTTGTCGACAGAAAAGTCAACATGTTGCTTTGCTCACCACCATGTTTGAAGGACATCAGCGTGATCACCGCCGATAGGACGGAGGGTCAAATAAAAAGGAACACCAATTTCTAGACAGGAGCAGTTGGGAGCTAACAGTGTATTGTGGTGTGACGTGTTTATTTGAGTGTCCAAACTTCCCTCTTTAGGTGGTTATTAGATTTTCACATTCGTGAACATCATAAAATTCACTGATTTCAAAGGCCCAGATGCTTATTATTACAGCAACTCAGTTGTTGAGGTGAGAGAAAATGAGAAGTATGTTGCTGCACCACTAAATCTATGGCTGGGAACTGTTGAAACCAAACACAAAGAATTCACGGTGGCCAGATAGTGCTATTTTCTGCTGACTGTCTCTGGGGACTCAAACAGAATCCATTTGCTTGATTGTTTGATTTTCCGTTTCAGACGTGTAGGGTACTTGTCCACACACCTTCTTCTTGTAGTTTTTCTGTGTCCTTGGATCTCAAGTGAGTCTCCTGTAAGTAAGCACGTAGGTGTCTTGAGTTTTCATCCCTTCTTTTATCCCTGTGTCTTTTGTTTGCAGCACTCAGTGCCTGACCTTTTATTCTGATGATTCAGAGCTGTGCACTTATTGCACTTAAAGAATATTTTTTATCATTAATCTACAATCACGTGAAGAACATTATGTTTACTATGCTCCCCCCTTCACCATGTCCCCCCAAAAAACCTCTTCAGTCACTGTCGATCAGCGTAGTTGGATGCTGTAGACCCCTTCACCATGTCCCCCCCAAAAGTCCACGTTACAGTCACTGTCCATCAGTGAGTAGTAAGATGCTATATGATCTCTACTAGTCTTCTCTGTGTTGTACAGTACTCCGCATGCACACCCGACCCCACGCATTATACATGCTAAACTTAATGCCCCCATTCTTTCTCCCCACACTTATCCCTCCCTTCAGACTCACCCTGCCCAGTCCTTTTTCCTTTGGTTACTTTTAGTCAAGTCTCGGGTTCTGTGAGTCTGCTGCTGTTTTTTTACTTCAGTTTTTCTTTGTTGTTATACTCCACACATGAGTGAAATCACTTGGTACTTGCCTTTATCCGCCTGCCCTATTTTTCTGAACATACTACCGTCTTGCTCCATCCACGTCATTGCAAATGGTAGTATTTGTTTTCTTCTTAAGGCTGCTTACTGCACTTTTTAAACTGGATTTCATTCTTCCTTTTTGTTTGTAGTTTAGCTATGTTATTCACCATTCAACTCCTGGTTATGAACAATAGCTTTGTGTCAATCGACATGTATCTGTATCTATCTATCTAAAGGTCTGTCTGTCTATCTATGTATGTATATATCTATGTATCTATGTATCTATCTATCTATGTATCTATCTATCTATCTTCCTATCATCTATCTATGATGTCTATCATCTATTAATCTATGTACCTATCTATCTATCTTTCACCTGTCGTCTGTCTACCTATCTATTTATGAAACAATCATCTTTTTGTCTGCCCATCTATCCTTATGTACAGAACAGTTAACAACATAGCCTATGTCTCTTCCCTACATTATGCTTCCAGAAACCTTGCAAGGTAACTAAGCCATAAGGAGAGCACTGTGTTCACCGATACGCTTTCAGGTAGAGTCAGCAGAGTGTGCTTACAAAACCAGTAAATGGAGGTGAAAGGACTTGAACCCGTATCTTTGTCCTCTGTCCTCTTATACTTCCTGCTCGCTTGTTGACTTTATTTAGCCACATTCAGTGAGTAAGTGATCCCTGAAGTCCACAAGTATCCTTCGTCTGGGCCTGTTGTCGACAGAAAAGTGTACTTGGCCCTTTGCACACCACCATGTTTGAGGGACATTGGCGTGATCACTGCTGATAGGTGGAGGGACAAATATGAATTAACACCTATTTCTGGACAGGAGCAGTTGGGAACAAAGAGTGTGTTGTGGAGTGAAGTGTTTATTTGAGTGTCCAAACTTCCCTCTTTAGGTGGTTATTACTTCTTTACATTCGTGAACATCGTAAAAAGCAATGATTATAAATGCCCAGACGCATATTATTACAGCAATTCATTTGTTGAGGTGAGAGGAAATTAGAAGGAAGTTGCTGCACCACTAAATCTATGCCTGAGCACTGCTGAAACCAAACAAAAAGAATTCACGGTGGCTAGATAGGGCTATTTTCTACTGACTCTCTCTGGGGTCCAAAACAGAATCCATTTCTTTCTTTGTTTCTCAGTTTCACTTGTGTAGGGTACCTGTCCCCGCCCCTTCAGCTTGTAGTTTGTCTGTGTCCTTGGATCTCAAGTGAGTCTCCAGTAAGGGAGCACGTAGGTGGTCTTGAGTTTTCATCAGTTCTTCTAACCCTGTGTCTTTTGATTGGAGCACTCAAAGGCTGTACTTTTATTCTGATATTTGAGAGCTGTGCTCTTACTGCACTTTGAAATTCTTTTTGTTCTCATTAATATACAATCACATGCAGAAAATTATGTTATTCTGTCTACCCTCTTCACCAAGTCACCCCAAATCCCAGTTACAGCCGCTCTCCGTCAGCATGTACTAAGATGCTGTAGAATCACTACATGTCTTCTCTGTGTTGTACAGCCCTACCCATGACACCCCACCCTACACATTATACATGCTAATCCTAATGCCCCCATTCTTTTTCCCCGCACTCATTTTTCCCTTCCCACAAACCCTACCCAGTCCCTTTCTCTTTGGTAACTGTTAGTCCACTCTCGGGTTCTGTGAGTCTGCTGCTGTCTTTTCCTTCAGTTTTTCTTTGTTATCATACTCCACACATGAGTGAAATCATTTGGTACATGTATTTCTCCGCCTGGCCTATTTGACTGAGCATAATACCCTCTAGCTCCATCCGCGTTATTACAAATGATAGGATTGGTTTTCTTCTTATGGCTGCTTACTGCACTTTTTAAACTGGATTTCCTTCTTCTTTTTTGTTTGTAGTTTTGCTATGTGCTTTCACCATTGCTCTCCTTGTTATGAGCAGTAGCTTTGTGTTAATCGATATGTACCTATATCTATCTATCTGTCTGTCTATCTATTTATCAATCACTCAATCAATCATCTTTTTGTCTGTCCATCTGTCCATGTGTACAAAACAGTTAACCATATACACTATAACACTTTCCTGCACTGTGCTCCCAAAAATCCTGCAAAGTATCTAGGCTGCAGAGGGAGCACTGGGTTTACCGAGACACTTGCAGTGCGAGTCGGCCGCGTGTACCTACAAAACCAGGAAATGGTTGTGCTGGGACTTGAACCCGTGTCTCTATCCTCTGTCCTCTTTCATCTCCTTCTAACTTGCTGTCTGTATTTAGCCACATTCATTGAATAAGTGCTCCCTGAAGATGTCAAGTATCATTTCTCTGGGCCTGTTGTCGACAGAAAAGTCAACATGTTGCTTTGCTCACCACCATGTTTGAAGGACATCAGCGTGATCACCGCCGATAGGACGGAGGGTCAAATAAAAAGGAACACCAATTTCTAGACAGGAGCAGTTGGGAGCTAACAGTGTATTGTGGTGTGACGTGTTTATTTGAGTGTCCAAACTTCCCTCTTTAGGTGGTTATTAGATTTTCACATTCGTGAACATCATAAAATTCACTGATTTCAAAGGCCCAGATGCTTATTATTACAGCAACTCAGTTGTTGAGGTGAGAGAAAATGAGAAGTATGTTGCTGCACCACTAAATCTATGGCTGGGAACTGTTGAAACCAAACACAAAGAATTCACGGTGGCCAGATAGTGCTATTTTCTGCTGACTGTCTCTGGGGACTCAAACAGAATCCATTTGCTTGATTGTTTGATTTTCCGTTTCAGACGTGTAGGGTACTTGTCCACACACCTTCTTCTTGTAGTTTTTCTGTGTCCTTGGATCTCAAGTGAGTCTCCTGTAAGTAAGCACGTAGGTGTCTTGAGTTTTCATCCCTTCTTTTATCCCTGTGTCTTTTGTTTGCAGCACTCAGTGCCTGACCTTTTATTCTGATGATTCAGAGCTGTGCACTTATTGCACTTAAAGAATATTTTTTATCATTAATCTACAATCACGTGAAGAACATTATGTTTACTATGCTCCCCCCTTCACCATGTCCCCCCAAAAAACCTCTTCAGTCACTGTCGATCAGCGTAGTTGGATGCTGTAGACCCCTTCACCATGTCCCCCCCAAAAGTCCACGTTACAGTCACTGTCCATCAGTGAGTAGTAAGATGCTATATGATCTCTACTAGTCTTCTCTGTGTTGTACAGTACTCCGCATGCACACCCGACCCCACGCATTATACATGCTAAACTTAATGCCCCCATTCTTTCTCCCCACACTTATCCCTCCCTTCAGACTCACCCTGCCCAGTCCTTTTTCCTTTGGTTACTTTTAGTCAAGTCTCGGGTTCTGTGAGTCTGCTGCTGTTTTTTTACTTCAGTTTTTCTTTGTTGTTATACTCCACACATGAGTGAAATCACTTGGTACTTGCCTTTATCCGCCTGCCCTATTTTTCTGAACATACTACCGTCTTGCTGCATCCACGTCATTGCAAATGGTAGTATTTGTTTTCTTCTTAAGGCTGCTTACTGCACTTTTTAAACTGGATTTCATTCTTCCTTTTTGTTTGTAGTTTAGCTATGTTATTCACCATTCAACTCCTGGTTATGAACAATAGCTTTGTGTCAATCGACATGTATCTGTATCTATCTATCTAAAGGTCTGTCTGTCTATCTATGTATGTATATATCTATGTATCTATGTATCTATCTATCTATGTATCTATCTATCTATCTTCCTATCATCTATCTATGATGTCTATCATCTATTAATCTATGTACCTATCTATCTATCTTTCACCTGTCGTCTGTCTACCTATCTATTTATGAAACAATCATCTTTTTGTCTGCCCATCTATCCTTATGTACAGAACAGTTAACAACATAGCCTATGTCTCTTCCCTACATTATGCTTCCAGAAACCTTGCAAGGTAACTAAGCCATAAGGAGAGCACTGTGTTCACCGATACGCTTTCAGGTAGAGTCAGCAGAGTGTGCTTACAAAACCAGTAAATGGAGGTGAAAGGACTTGAACCCGTATCTTTGTCCTCTGTCCTCTTATACTTCCTGCTCGCTTGTTGACTTTATTTAGCCACATTCAGTGAGTAAGTGATCCCTGAAGTCCACAAGTATCCTTCGTCTGGGCCTGTTGTCGACAGAAAAGTGTACTTGGCCCTTTGCACACCACCATGTTTGAGGGACATTGGCGTGATCACTGCTGATAGGTGGAGGGACAAATATGAATTAACACCTATTTCTGGACAGGAGCAGTTGGGAACAAAGAGTGTGTTGTGGAGTGAAGTGTTTATTTGAGTGTCCAAACTTCCCTCTTTAGGTGGTTATTACTTCTTTACATTCGTGAACATCGTAAAAAGCAATGATTATAAATGCCCAGACGCATATTATTACAGCAATTCATTTGTTGAGGTGAGAGGAAATTAGAAGGAAGTTGCTGCACCACTAAATCTATGCCTGAGCACTGCTGAAACCAAACAAAAAGAATTCACGGTGGCTAGATAGGGCTATTTTCTACTGACTCTCTCTGGGGTCCAAAACAGAATCCATTTCTTTCTTTGTTTCTCAGTTTCACTTGTGTAGGGTACCTGTCCCCGCCCCTTCAGCTTGTAGTTTGTCTGTGTCCTTGGATCTCAAGTGAGTCTCCAGTAAGGGAGCACGTAGGTGGTCTTGAGTTTTCATCAGTTCTTCTAACCCTGTGTCTTTTGATTGGAGCACTCAAAGGCTGTACTTTTATTCTGATATTTGAGAGCTGTGCTCTTACTGCACTTTGAAATTCTTTTTGTTCTCATTAATATACAATCACATGCAGAAAATTATGTTATTCTGTCTACCCTCTTCACCAAGTCACCCCAAATCCCAGTTACAGCCGCTCTCCGTCAGCATGTACTAAGATGCTGTAGAATCACTACATGTCTTCTCTGTGTTGTACAGCCCTACCCATGACACCCCACCCTACACATTATACATGCTAATCCTAATGCCCCCATTCTTTTTCCCCGCACTCATTTTTCCCTTCCCACAAACCCTACCCAGTCCCTTTCTCTTTGGTAACTGTTAGTCCACTCTCGGGTTCTGTGAGTCTGCTGCTGTCTTTTCCTTCAGTTTTTCTTTGTTATCATACTCCACACATGAGTGAAATCATTTGGTACATGTATTTCTCCGCCTGGCCTATTTGACTGAGCATAATACCCTCTAGCTCCATCCGCGTTATTACAAATGATAGGATTGGTTTTCTTCTTATGGCTGCTTACTGCACTTTTTAAACTGGATTTCCTTCTTCTTTTTTGTTTGTAGTTTTGCTATGTGCTTTCACCATTGCTCTCCTTGTTATGAGCAGTAGCTTTGTGTTAATCGATATGTACCTATATCTATCTATCTGTCTGTCTATCTATTTATCAATCACTCAATCAATCATCTTTTTGTCTGTCCATCTGTCCATGTGTACAAAACAGTTAACCATATACACTATAACACTTTCCTGCACTGTGCTCCCAAAAATCCTGCAAAGTATCTAGGCTGCAGAGGGAGCACTGGGTTTACCGAGACACTTGCAGTGCGAGTCGGCCGCGTGTACCTACAAAACCAGGAAATGGTTGTGCTGGGACTTGAACCCGTGTCTCTATCCTCTGTCCTCTTTCATCTCCTTCTAACTTGCTGTCTGTATTTAGCCACATTCATTGAATAAGTGCTCCCTGAAGATGTCAAGTATCATTTCTCTGGGCCTGTTGTCGACAGAAAAGTCAACATGTTGCTTTGCTCACCACCATGTTTGAAGGACATCAGCGTGATCACCGCCGATAGGACGGAGGGTCAAATAAAAAGGAACACCAATTTCTAGACAGGAGCAGTTGGGAGCTAACAGTGTATTGTGGTGTGACGTGTTTATTTGAGTGTCCAAACTTCCCTCTTTAGGTGGTTATTAGATTTTCACATTCGTGAACATCATAAAATTCACTGATTTCAAAGGCCCAGATGCTTATTATTACAGCAACTCAGTTGTTGAGGTGAGAGAAAATGAGAAGTATGTTGCTGCACCACTAAATCTATGGCTGGGAACTGTTGAAACCAAACACAAAGAATTCACGGTGGCCAGATAGTGCTATTTTCTGCTGACTGTCTCTGGGGACTCAAACAGAATCCATTTGCTTGATTGTTTGATTTTCCGTTTCAGACGTGTAGGGTACTTGTCCACACACCTTCTTCTTGTAGTTTTTCTGTGTCCTTGGATCTCAAGTGAGTCTCCTGTAAGTAAGCACGTAGGTGTCTTGAGTTTTCATCCCTTCTTTTATCCCTGTGTCTTTTGTTTGCAGCACTCAGTGCCTGACCTTTTATTCTGATGATTCAGAGCTGTGCACTTATTGCACTTAAAGAATATTTTTTATCATTAATCTACAATCACGTGAAGAACATTATGTTTACTATGCTCCCCCCTTCACCATGTCCCCCCAAAAAACCTCTTCAGTCACTGTCGATCAGCGTAGTTGGATGCTGTAGACCCCTTCACCATGTCCCCCCCAAAAGTCCACGTTACAGTCACTGTCCATCAGTGAGTAGTAAGATGCTATATGATCTCTACTAGTCTTCTCTGTGTTGTACAGTACTCCGCATGCACACCCGACCCCACGCATTATACATGCTAAACTTAATGCCCCCATTCTTTCTCCCCACACTTATCCCTCCCTTCAGACTCACCCTGCCCAGTCCTTTTTCCTTTGGTTACTTTTAGTCAAGTCTCGGGTTCTGTGAGTCTGCTGCTGTTTTTTTACTTCAGTTTTTCTTTGTTGTTATACTCCACACATGAGTGAAATCACTTGGTACTTGCCTTTATCCGCCTGCCCTATTTTTCTGAACATACTACCGTCTTGCTCCATCCACGTCATTGCAAATGGTAGTATTTGTTTTCTTCTTAAGGCTGCTTACTGCACTTTTTAAACTGGATTTCATTCTTCCTTTTTGTTTGTAGTTTAGCTATGTTATTCACCATTCAACTCCTGGTTATGAACAATAGCTTTGTGTCAATCGACATGTATCTGTATCTATCTATCTAAAGGTCTGTCTGTCTATCTATGTATGTATATATCTATGTATCTATGTATCTATCTATCTATGTATCTATCTATCTATCTTCCTATCATCTCTCTATGATGTCTATCATCTATTAATCTATGTACCTATCTATCTATCTTTCACCTGTCGTCTGTCTACCTATCTATTTATGAAACAATCATCTTTTTGTCTGCCCATCTATCCTTATGTACAGAACAGTTAACAACATAGCCTATGTCTCTTCCCTACATTATGCTTCCAGAAATCTTGCAAGGTAACTAAGCCATAAGGAAAGCACTGTGTTCACCGATACGCTTTCAGGTAGAGTCAGCAGAGTGTGCTTACAAAACCAGTAAATGGAGGTGAAAGGACTTGAACCCGTATCTTTGTCCTCTGTCCTCTTATACTTCCTGCTCGCTTGTTGACTTTATTTAGCCACATTCAGTGAGTAAGTGATCCCTGAAGTCCACAAGTATCCTTCGTCTGGGCCTGTTGTCGACAGAAAAGTGTACTTGGCCCTTTGCACACCACCATGTTTGAGGGACATTGGCGTGATCACTGCTGATAGGTGGAGGGACAAATATGAATTAACACCTATTTCTGGACAGGAGCAGTTGGGAACAAAGAGTGTGTTGTGGAGTGAAGTGTTTATTTGAGTGTCCAAACTTCCCTCTTTAGGTGGTTATTACTTCTTTACATTCGTGAACATCATAAAAAGCAATGATTATAAATGCCCAGACGCATATTATTACAGCAATTCATTTGTTGAGGTGAGAGGAAATTAGAAGGAAGTTGCTGCACCACTAAATCTATGCCTGAGCACTGCTGAAACCAAACAAAAAGAATTCACGGTGGCTAGATAGGGCTATTTTCTACTGACTCTCTCTGGGGTCCAAAACAGAATCCATTTCTTTCTTTGTTTCTCAGTTTCACTTGTGTAGGGTACCTGTCCCCGCCCCTTCAGCTTGTAGTTTGTCTGTGTCCTTGGATCTCAAGTGAGTCTCCAGTAAGGGAGCACGTAGGTGGTCTTGAGTTTTCATCAGTTCTTCTAACCCTGTGTCTTTTGATTGGAGCACTCAAAGGCTGTACTTTTATTCTGATATTTGAGAGCTGTGCTCTTACTGCACTTTGAAATTCTTTTTGTTCTCATTAATATACAATCACATGCAGAAAATTATGTTATTCTGTCTACCCTCTTCACCAAGTCACCCCAAATCCCAGTTACAGCCGCTCTCCGTCAGCATGTACTAAGATGCTGTAGAATCACTACATGTCTTCTCTGTGTTGTACAGCCCTACCCATGACACCCCACCCTACACATTATACATGCTAATCCTAATGCCCCCATTCTTTTTCCCCGCACTCATTTTTCCCTTCCCACAAACCCTACCCAGTCCCTTTCTCTTTGGTAACTGTTAGTCCACTCTCGGGTTCTGTGAGTCTGCTGCTGTCTTTTCCTTCAGTTTTTCTTTGTTATCATACTCCACACATGAGTGAAATCATTTGGTACATGTATTTCTCCGCCTGGCCTATTTGACTGAGCATAATACCCTCTAGCTCCATCCGCGTTATTACAAATGATAGGATTGGTTTTCTTCTTATGGCTGCTTACTGCACTTTTTAAACTGGATTTCCTTCTTCTTTTTTGTTTGTAGTTTTGCTATGTGCTTTCACCATTGCTCTCCTTGTTATGAGCAGTAGCTTTGTGTTAATCGATATGTACCTATATCTATCTATCTGTCTGTCTATCTATTTATCAATCACTCAATCAATCATCTTTTTGTCTGTCCATCTGTCCATGTGTACAAAACAGTTAACCATATACACTATAACACTTTCCTGCACTGTGCTCCCAAAAATCCTGCAAAGTATCTAGGCTGCAGAGGGAGCACTGGGTTTACCGAGACACTTGCAGTGCGAGTCGGCCGCGTGTACCTACAAAACCAGGAAATGGTTGTGCTGGGACTTGAACCCGTGTCTCTATCCTCTGTCCTCTTTCATCTCCTTCTAACTTGCTGTCTGTATTTAGCCACATTCATTGAATAAGTGCTCCCTGAAGATGTCAAGTATCATTTCTCTGGGCCTGTTGTCGACAGAAAAGTCAACATGTTGCTTTGCTCACCACCATGTTTGAAGGACATCAGCGTGATCACCGCCGATAGGACGGAGGGTCAAATAAAAAGGAACACCAATTTCTAGACAGGAGCAGTTGGGAGCTAACAGTGTATTGTGGTGTGACGTGTTTATTTGAGTGTCCAAACTTCCCTCTTTAGGTGGTTATTAGATTTTCACATTCGTGAACATCATAAAATTCACTGATTTCAAAGGCCCAGATGCTTATTATTACAGCAACTCAGTTGTTGAGGTGAGAGAAAATGAGAAGTATGTTGCTGCACCACTAAATCTATGGCTGGGAACTGTTGAAACCAAACACAAAGAATTCACGGTGGCCAGATAGTGCTATTTTCTGCTGACTGTCTCTGGGGACTCAAACAGAATCCATTTGCTTGATTGTTTGATTTTCCGTTTCAGACGTGTAGGGTACTTGTCCACACACCTTCTTCTTGTAGTTTTTCTGTGTCCTTGGATCTCAAGTGAGTCTCCTGTAAGTAAGCACGTAGGTGTCTTGAGTTTTCATCCCTTCTTTTATCCCTGTGTCTTTTGTTTGCAGCACTCAGTGCCTGACCTTTTATTCTGATGATTCAGAGCTGTGCACTTATTGCACTTAAAGAATATTTTTTATCATTAATCTACAATCACGTGAAGAACATTATGTTTACTATGCTCCCCCCTTCACCATATCCCCCCAAAAAACCTCTTCAGTCACTGTCGATCAGCGTAGTTGGATGCTGTAGACCCCTTCACCATGTCCCCCCCAAAAGTCCACGTTACAGTCACTGTCCATCAGTGAGTAGTAAGATGCTATATGATCTCTACTAGTCTTCTCTGTGTTGTACAGTACTCCGCATGCACACCCGACCCCACGCATTATACATGCTAAACTTAATGCCCCCATTCTTTCTCCCCACACTTATCCCTCCCTTCAGACTCACCCTGCCCAGTCCTTTTTCCTTTGGTTACTTTTAGTCAAGTCTCGGGTTCTGTGAGTCTGCTGCTGTTTTTTTACTTCAGTTTTTCTTTGTTGTTATACTCCACACATGAGTGAAATCACTTGGTACTTGCCTTTATCCGCCTGCCCTATTTTTCTGAACATACTACCGTCTTGCTCCATCCACGTCATTGCAAATGGTAGTATTTGTTTTCTTCTTAAGGCTGCTTACTGCACTTTTTAAACTGGATTTCATTCTTCCTTTTTGTTTGTAGTTTAGCTATGTTATTCACCATTCAACTCCTGGTTATGAACAATAGCTTTGTGTCAATCGACATGTATCTGTATCTATCTATCTAAAGGTCTGTCTGTCTATCTATGTATGTATATATCTATGTATCTATGTATCTATCTATCTATGTATCTATCTATCTATCTTCCTATCATCTATCTGTGATGTCTATCATCTATTAATCTATGTACCTATCTATCTATCTTTCACCTGTCGTCTGTCTACCTATCTATTTATGAAACAATCATCTTTTTGTCTGCCCATCTATCCTTATGTACAGAACAGTTAACAACATAGCCTATGTCTCTTCCCTACATTATGCTTCCAGAAACCTTGCAAGGTAACTAAGCCATAAGGAGAGCACTGTGTTCACCGATACGCTTTCAGGTAGAGTCAGCAGAGTGTGCTTACAAAACCAGTAAATGGAGGTGAAAGGACTTGAACCCGTATCTTTGTCCTCTGTCCTCTTATACTTCCTGCTCGCTTGTTGACTTTATTTAGCCACATTCAGTGAGTAAGTGATCCCTGAAGTCCACAAGTATCCTTCGTCTGGGCCTGTTGTCGACAGAAAAGTGTACTTGGCCCTTTGCACACCACCATGTTTGAGGGACATTGGCGTGATCACTGCTGATAGGTGGAGGGACAAATATGAATTAACACCTATTTCTGGACAGGAGCAGTTGGGAACAAAGAGTGTGTTGTGGAGTGAAGTGTTTATTTGAGTGTCCAAACTTCCCTCTTTAGGTGGTTATTACTTCTTTACATTCGTGAACATCATAAAAAGCAATGATTATAAATGCCCAGACGCATATTATTACAGCAATTCATTTGTTGAGGTGAGAGGAAATTAGAAGGAAGTTGCTGCACCACTAAATCTATGCCTGAGCACTGCTGAAACCAAACAAAAAGAATTCACGGTGGCTAGATAGGGCTATTTTCTACTGACTCTCTCTGGGGTCCAAAACAGAATCCATTTCTTTCTTTGTTTCTCAGTTTCACTTGTGTAGGGTACCTGTCCCCGCCCCTTCAGCTTGTAGTTTGTCTGTGTCCTTGGATCTCAAGTGAGTCTCCAGTAAGGGAGCACGTAGGTGGTCTTGAGTTTTCATCAGTTCTTCTAACCCTGTGTCTTTTGATTGGAGCACTCAAAGGCTGTACTTTTATTCTGATATTTGAGAGCTGTGCTCTTACTGCACTTTGAAATTCTTTTTGTTCTCATTAATATACAATCACATGCAGAAAATTATGTTATTCTGTCTACCCTCTTCACCAAGTCACCCCAAATCCCAGTTACAGCCGCTCTCCGTCAGCATGTACTAAGATGCTGTAGAATCACTACATGTCTTCTCTGTGTTGTACAGCCCTACCCATGACACCCCACCCTACACATTATACATGCTAATCCTAATGCCCCCATTCTTTTTCCCCGCACTCATTTTTCCCTTCCCACAAACCCTACCCAGTCCCTTTCTCTTTGGTAACTGTTAGTCCACTCTCGGGTTCTGTGAGTCTGCTGCTGTCTTTTCCTTCAGTTTTTCTTTGTTATCATACTCCACACATGAGTGAAATCATTTGGTACATGTATTTCTCCGCCTGGCCTATTTGACTGAGCATAATACCCTCTAGCTCCATCCGCGTTATTACAAATGATAGGATTGGTTTTCTTCTTATGGCTGCTTACTGCACTTTTTAAACTGGATTTCCTTCTTCTTTTTTGTTTGTAGTTTTGCTATGTGCTTTCACCATTGCTCTCCTTGTTATGAGCAGTAGCTTTGTGTTAATCGATATGTACCTATATCTATCTATCTGTCTGTCTATCTATTTATCAATCACTCAATCAATCATCTTTTTGTCTGTCCATCTGTCCATGTGTACAAAACAGTTAACCATATACACTATAACACTTTCCTGCACTGTGCTCCCAAAAATCCTGCAAAGTATCTAGGCTGCAGAGGGAGCACTGGGTTTACCGAGACACTTGCAGTGCGAGTCGGCCGCGTGTACCTACAAAACCAGGAAATGGTTGTGCTGGGACTTGAACCCGTGTCTCTATCCTCTGTCCTCTTTCATCTCCTTCTAACTTGCTGTCTGTATTTAGCCACATTCATTGAATAAGTGCTCCCTGAAGATGTCAAGTATCATTTCTCTGGGCCTGTTGTCGACAGAAAAGTCAACATGTTGCTTTGCTCACCACCATGTTTGAAGGACATCAGCGTGATCACCGCCGATAGGACGGAGGGTCAAATAAAAAGGAACACCAATTTCTAGACAGGAGCAGTTGGGAGCTAACAGTGTATTGTGGTGTGACGTGTTTATTTGAGTGTCCAAACTTCCCTCTTTAGGTGGTTATTAGATTTTCACATTCGTGAACATCATAAAATTCACTGATTTCAAAGGCCCAGATGCTTATTATTACAGCAACTCAGTTGTTGAGGTGAGAGAAAATGAGAAGTATGTTGCTGCACCACTAAATCTATGGCTGGGAACTGTTGAAACCAAACACAAAGAATTCACGGTGGCCAGATAGTGCTATTTTCTGCTGACTGTCTCTGGGGACTCAAACAGAATCCATTTGCTTGATTGTTTGATTTTCCGTTTCAGACGTGTAGGGTACTTGTCCACACACCTTCTTCTTGTAGTTTTTCTGTGTCCTTGGATCTCAAGTGAGTCTCCTGTAAGTAAGCACGTAGGTGTCTTGAGTTTTCATCCCTTCTTTTATCCCTGTGTCTTTTGTTTGCAGCACTCAGTGCCTGACCTTTTATTCTGATGATTCAGAGCTGTGCACTTATTGCACTTAAAGAATATTTTTTATCATTAATCTACAATCACGTGAAGAACATTATGTTTACTATGCTCCCCCCTTCACCATATCCCCCCAAAAAACCTCTTCAGTCACTGTCGATCAGCGTAGTTGGATGCTGTAGACCCCTTCACCATGTCCCCCCCAAAAGTCCACGTTACAGTCACTGTCCATCAGTGAGTAGTAAGATGCTATATGATCTCTACTAGTCTTCTCTGTGTTGTACAGTACTCCGCATGCACACCCGACCCCACGCATTATACATGCTAAACTTAATGCCCCCATTCTTTCTCCCCACACTTATCCCTCCCTTCAGACTCACCCTGCCCAGTCCTTTTTCCTTTGGTTACTTTTAGTCAAGTCTCGGGTTCTGTGAGTCTGCTGCTGTTTTTTTACTTCAGTTTTTCTTTGTTGTTATACTCCACACATGAGTGAAATCACTTGGTACTTGCCTTTATCCGCCTGCCCTATTTTTCTGAACATACTACCGTCTTGCTCCATCCACGTCATTGCAAATGGTAGTATTTGTTTTCTTCTTAAGGCTGCTTACTGCACTTTTTAAACTGGATTTCATTCTTCCTTTTTGTTTGTAGTTTAGCTATGTTATTCACCATTCAACTCCTGGTTATGAACAATAGCTTTGTGTCAATCGACATGTATCTGTATCTATCTATCTAAAGGTCTGTCTGTCTATCTATGTATGTATATATCTATGTATCTATGTATCTATCTATCTATGTATCTATCTATCTATCTTCCTATCATCTATCTGTGATGTCTATCATCTATTAATCTATGTACCTATCTATCTATCTTTCACCTGTCGTCTGTCTACCTATCTATTTATGAAACAATCATCTTTTTGTCTGCCCATCTATCCTTATGTACAGAACAGTTAACAACATAGCCTATGTCTCTTCCCTACATTATGCTTCCAGAAACCTTGCAAGGTAACTAAGCCATAAGGAGAGCACTGTGTTCACCGATACGCTTTCAGGTAGAGTCAGCAGAGTGTGCTTACAAAACCAGTAAATGGAGGTGAAAGGACTTGAACCCGTATCTTTGTCCTCTGTCCTCTTATACTTCCTGCTCGCTTGTTGACTTTATTTAGCCACATTCAGTGAGTAAGTGATCCCTGAAGTCCACAAGTATCCTTCGTCTGGGCCTGTTGTCGACAGAAAAGTGTACTTGGCCCTTTGCACACCACCATGTTTGAGGGACATTGGCGTGATCACTGCTGATAGGTGGAGGGACAAATATGAATTAACACCTATTTCTGGACAGGAGCAGTTGGGAACAAAGAGTGTGTTGTGGAGTGAAGTGTTTATTTGAGTGTCCAAACTTCCCTCTTTAGGTGGTTATTACTTCTTTACATTCGTGAACATCATAAAAAGCAATGATTATAAATGCCCAGACGCATATTATTACAGCAATTCATTTGTTGAGGTGAGAGGAAATTAGAAGGAAGTTGCTGCACCACTAAATCTATGCCTGAGCACTGCTGAAACCAAACAAAAAGAATTCACGGTGGCTAGATAGGGCTATTTTCTACTGACTCTCTCTGGGGTCCAAAACAGAATCCATTTCTTTCTTTGTTTCTCAGTTTCACTTGTGTAGGGTACCTGTCCCCGCCCCTTCAGCTTGTAGTTTGTCTGTGTCCTTGGATCTCAAGTGAGTCTCCAGTAAGGGAGCACGTAGGTGGTCTTGAGTTTTCATCAGTTCTTCTAACCCTGTGTCTTTTGATTGGAGCACTCAAAGGCTGTACTTTTATTCTGATATTTGAGAGCTGTGCTCTTACTGCACTTTGAAATTCTTTTTGTTCTCATTAATATACAATCACATGCAGAAAATTATGTTATTCTGTCTACCCTCTTCACCAAGTCACCCCAAATCCCAGTTACAGCCGCTCTCCGTCAGCATGTACTAAGATGCTGTAGAATCACTACATGTCTTCTCTGTGTTGTACAGCCCTACCCATGACACCCCACCCTACACATTATACATGCTAATCCTAATGCCCCCATTCTTTTTCCCCGCACTCATTTTTCCCTTCCCACAAACCCTACCCAGTCCCTTTCTCTTTGGTAACTGTTAGTCCACTCTCGGGTTCTGTGAGTCTGCTGCTGTCTTTTCCTTCAGTTTTTCTTTGTTATCATACTCCACACATGAGTGAAATCATTTGGTACATGTATTTCTCCGCCTGGCCTATTTGACTGAGCATAATACCCTCTAGCTCCATCCGCGTTATTACAAATGATAGGATTGGTTTTCTTCTTATGGCTGCTTACTGCACTTTTTAAACTGGATTTCCTTCTTCTTTTTTGTTTGTAGTTTTGCTATGTGCTTTCACCATTGCTCTCCTTGTTATGAGCAGTAGCTTTGTGTTAATCGATATGTACCTATATCTATCTATCTGTCTGTCTATCTATTTATCAATCACTCAATCAATCATCTTTTTGTCTGTCCATCTGTCCATGTGTACAAAACAGTTAACCATATACACTATAACACTTTCCTGCACTGTGCTCCCAAAAATCCTGCAAAGTATCTAGGCTGCAGAGGGAGCACTGGGTTTACCGAGACACTTGCAGTGCGAGTCGGCCGCGTGTACCTACAAAACCAGGAAATGGTTGTGCTGGGACTTGAACCCGTGTCTCTATCCTCTGTCCTCTTTCATCTCCTTCTAACTTGCTGTCTGTATTTAGCCACATTCATTGAATAAGTGCTCCCTGAAGATGTCAAGTATCATTTCTCTGGGCCTGTTGTCGACAGAAAAGTCAACATGTTGCTTTGCTCACCACCATGTTTGAAGGACATCAGCGTGATCACCGCCGATAGGACGGAGGGTCAAATAAAAAGGAACACCAATTTCTAGACAGGAGCAGTTGGGAGCTAACAGTGTATTGTGGTGTGACGTGTTTATTTGAGTGTCCAAACTTCCCTCTTTAGGTGGTTATTAGATTTTCACATTCGTGAACATCATAAAATTCACTGATTTCAAAGGCCCAGATGCTTATTATTACAGCAACTCAGTTGTTGAGGTGAGAGAAAATGAGAAGTATGTTGCTGCACCACTAAATCTATGGCTGGGAACTGTTGAAACCAAACACAAAGAATTCACGGTGGCCAGATAGTGCTATTTTCTGCTGACTGTCTCTGGGGACTCAAACAGAATCCATTTGCTTGATTGTTTGATTTTCCGTTTCAGACGTGTAGGGTACTTGTCCACACACCTTCTTCTTGTAGTTTTTCTGTGTCCTTGGATCTCAAGTGAGTCTCCTGTAAGTAAGCACGTAGGTGTCTTGAGTTTTCATCCCTTCTTTTATCCCTGTGTCTTTTGTTTGCAGCACTCAGTGCCTGACCTTTTATTCTGATGATTCAGAGCTGTGCACTTATTGCACTTAAAGAATATTTTTTATCATTAATCTACAATCACGTGAAGAACATTATGTTTACTATGCTCCCCCCTTCACCATATCCCCCCAAAAAACCTCTTCAGTCACTGTCGATCAGCGTAGTTGGATGCTGTAGACCCCTTCACCATGTCCCCCCCAAAAGTCCACGTTACAGTCACTGTCCATCAGTGAGTAGTAAGATGCTATATGATCTCTACTAGTCTTCTCTGTGTTGTACAGTACTCCGCATGCACACCCGACCCCACGCATTATACATGCTAAACTTAATGCCCCCATTCTTTCTCCCCACACTTATCCCTCCCTTCAGACTCACCCTGCCCAGTCCTTTTTCCTTTGGTTACTTTTAGTCAAGTCTCGGGTTCTGTGAGTCTGCTGCTGTTTTTTTACTTCAGTTTTTCTTTGTTGTTATACTCCACACATGAGTGAAATCACTTGGTACTTGCCTTTATCCGCCTGCCCTATTTTTCTGAACATACTACCGTCTTGCTCCATCCACGTCATTGCAAATGGTAGTATTTGTTTTCTTCTTAAGGCTGCTTACTGCACTTTTTAAACTGGATTTCATTCTTCCTTTTTGTTTGTAGTTTAGCTATGTTATTCACCATTCAACTCCTGGTTATGAACAATAGCTTTGTGTCAATCGACATGTATCTGTATCTATCTATCTAAAGGTCTGTCTGTCTATCTATGTATGTATATATCTATGTATCTATGTATCTATCTATCTATGTATCTATCTATCTATCTTCCTATCATCTCTCTGTGATGTCTATCATCTATTAATCTATGTACCTATCTATCTATCTTTCACCTGTCGTCTGTCTACCTATCTATTTATGAAACAATCATCTTTTTGTCTGCCCATCTATCCTTATGTACAGAACAGTTAACAACATAGCCTATGTCTCTTCCCTACATTATGCTTCCAGAAATCTTGCAAGGTAACTAAGCCATAAGGAGAGCACTGTGTTCACCGATACGCTTTCAGGTAGAGTCAGCAGAGTGTGCTTACAAAACCAGTAAATGGAGGTGAAAGGACTTGAACCCGTATCTTTGTCCTCTGTCCTCTTATACTTCCTGCTCGCTTGTTGACTTTATTTAGCCACATTCAGTGAGTAAGTGATCCCTGAAGTCCACAAGTATCCTTCGTCTGGGCCTGTTGTCGACAGAAAAGTGTACTTGGCCCTTTGCACACCACCATGTTTGAGGGACATTGGCGTGATCACTGCTGATAGGTGGAGGGACAAATATGAATTAACACCTATTTCTGGACAGGAGCAGTTGGGAACAAAGAGTGTGTTGTGGAGTGAAGTGTTTATTTGAGTGTCCAAACTTCCCTCTTTAGGTGGTTATTACTTCTTTACATTCGTGAACATCATAAAAAGCAATGATTATAAATGCCCAGACGCATATTATTACAGCAATTCATTTGTTGAGGTGAGAGGAAATTAGAAGGAAGTTGCTGCACCACTAAATCTATGCCTGAGCACTGCTGAAACCAAACAAAAAGAATTCACGGTGGCTAGATAGGGCTATTTTCTACTGACTCTCTCTGGGGTCCAAAACAGAATCCATTTCTTTCTTTGTTTCTCAGTTTCACTTGTGTAGGGTACCTGTCCCCGCCCCTTCAGCTTGTAGTTTGTCTGTGTCCTTGGATCTCAAGTGAGTCTCCAGTAAGGGAGCACGTAGGTGGTCTTGAGTTTTCATCAGTTCTTCTAACCCTGTGTCTTTTGATTGGAGCACTCAAAGGCTGTACTTTTATTCTGATATTTGAGAGCTGTGCTCTTACTGCACTTTGAAATTCTTTTTGTTCTCATTAATATACAATCACATGCAGAAAATTATGTTATTCTGTCTACCCTCTTCACCAAGTCACCCCAAATCCCAGTTACAGCCGCTCTCCGTCAGCATGTACTAAGATGCTGTAGAATCACTACATGTCTTCTCTGTGTTGTACAGCCCTACCCATGACACCCCACCCTACACATTATACATGCTAATCCTAATGCCCCCATTCTTTTTCCCCGCACTCATTTTTCCCTTCCCACAAACCCTACCCAGTCCCTTTCTCTTTGGTAACTGTTAGTCCACTCTCGGGTTCTGTGAGTCTGCTGCTGTCTTTTCCTTCAGTTTTTCTTTGTTATCATACTCCACACATGAGTGAAATCATTTGGTACATGTATTTCTCCGCCTGGCCTATTTGACTGAGCATAATACCCTCTAGCTCCATCCGCGTTATTACAAATGATAGGATTGGTTTTCTTCTTATGGCTGCTTACTGCACTTTTTAAACTGGATTTCCTTCTTCTTTTTTGTTTGTAGTTTTGCTATGTGCTTTCACCATTGCTCTCCTTGTTATGAGCAGTAGCTTTGTGTTAATCGATATGTACCTATATCTATCTATCTGTCTGTCTATCTATTTATCAATCACTCAATCAATCATCTTTTTGTCTGTCCATCTGTCCATGTGTACAAAACAGTTAACCATATACACTATAACACTTTCCTGCACTGTGCTCCCAAAAATCCTGCAAAGTATCTAGGCTGCAGAGGGAGCACTGGGTTTACCGAGACACTTGCAGTGCGAGTCGGCCGCGTGTACCTACAAAACCAGGAAATGGTTGTGCTGGGACTTGAACCCGTGTCTCTATCCTCTGTCCTCTTTCATCTCCTTCTAACTTGCTGTCTGTATTTAGCCACATTCATTGAATAAGTGCTCCCTGAAGATGTCAAGTATCATTTCTCTGGGCCTGTTGTCGACAGAAAAGTCAACATGTTGCTTTGCTCACCACCATGTTTGAAGGACATCAGCGTGATCACCGCCGATAGGACGGAGGGTCAAATAAAAAGGAACACCAATTTCTAGACAGGAGCAGTTGGGAGCTAACAGTGTATTGTGGTGTGACGTGTTTATTTGAGTGTCCAAACTTCCCTCTTTAGGTGGTTATTAGATTTTCACATTCGTGAACATCATAAAATTCACTGATTTCAAAGGCCCAGATGCTTATTATTACAGCAACTCAGTTGTTGAGGTGAGAGAAAATGAGAAGTATGTTGCTGCACCACTAAATCTATGGCTGGGAACTGTTGAAACCAAACACAAAGAATTCACGGTGGCCAGATAGTGCTATTTTCTGCTGACTGTCTCTGGGGACTCAAACAGAATCCATTTGCTTGATTGTTTGATTTTCCGTTTCAGACGTGTAGGGTACTTGTCCACACACCTTCTTCTTGTAGTTTTTCTGTGTCCTTGGATCTCAAGTGAGTCTCCTGTAAGTAAGCACGTAGGTGTCTTGAGTTTTCATCCCTTCTTTTATCCCTGTGTCTTTTGTTTGCAGCACTCAGTGCCTGACCTTTTATTCTGATGATTCAGAGCTGTGCACTTATTGCACTTAAAGAATATTTTTTATCATTAATCTACAATCACGTGAAGAACATTATGTTTACTATGCTCCCCCCTTCACCATGTCCCCCCAAAAAACCTCTTCAGTCACTGTCGATCAGCGTAGTTGGATGCTGTAGACCCCTTCACCATGTCCCCCCCAAAAGTCCACGTTACAGTCACTGTCCATCAGTGAGTAGTAAGATGCTATATGATCTCTACTAGTCTTCTCTGTGTTGTACAGTACTCCGCATGCACACCCGACCCCACGCATTATACATGCTAAACTTAATGCCCCCATTCTTTCTCCCCACACTTATCCCTCCCTTCAGACTCACCCTGCCCAGTCCTTTTTCCTTTGGTTACTTTTAGTCAAGTCTCGGGTTCTGTGAGTCTGCTGCTGTTTTTTTACTTCAGTTTTTCTTTGTTGTTATACTCCACACATGAGTGAAATCACTTGGTACTTGCCTTTATCCGCCTGCCCTATTTTTCTGAACATACTACCGTCTTGCTCCATCCACGTCATTGCAAATGGTAGTATTTGTTTTCTTCTTAAGGCTGCTTACTGCACTTTTTAAACTGGATTTCATTCTTCCTTTTTGTTTGTAGTTTAGCTATGTTATTCACCATTCAACTCCTGGTTATGAACAATAGCTTTGTGTCAATCGACATGTATCTGTATCTATCTATCTAAAGGTCTGTCTGTCTATCTATGTATGTATATATCTATGTATCTATGTATCTATCTATCTATGTATCTATCTATCTATCTTCCTATCATCTCTCTGTGATGTCTATCATCTATTAATCTATGTACCTATCTATCTATCTTTCACCTGTCGTCTGTCTACCTATCTATTTATGAAACAATCATCTTTTTGTCTGCCCATCTATCCTTATGTACAGAACAGTTAACAACATAGCCTATGTCTCTTCCCTACATTATGCTTCCAGAAATCTTGCAAGGTAACTAAGCCATAAGGAGAGCACTGTGTTCACCGATACGCTTTCAGGTAGAGTCAGCAGAGTGTGCTTACAAAACCAGTAAATGGAGGTGAAAGGACTTGAACCCGTATCTTTGTCCTCTGTCCTCTTATACTTCCTGCTCGCTTGTTGACTTTATTTAGCCACATTCAGTGAGTAAGTGATCCCTGAAGTCCACAAGTATCCTTCGTCTGGGCCTGTTGTCGACAGAAAAGTGTACTTGGCCCTTTGCACACCACCATGTTTGAGGGACATTGGCGTGATCACTGCTGATAGGTGGAGGGACAAATATGAATTAACACCTATTTCTGGACAGGAGCAGTTGGGAACAAAGAGTGTGTTGTGGAGTGAAGTGTTTATTTGAGTGTCCAAACTTCCCTCTTTAGGTGGTTATTACTTCTTTACATTCGTGAACATCATAAAAAGCAATGATTATAAATGCCCAGACGCATATTATTACAGCAATTCATTTGTTGAGGTGAGAGGAAATTAGAAGGAAGTTGCTGCACCACTAAATCTATGCCTGAGCACTGCTGAAACCAAACAAAAAGAATTCACGGTGGCTAGATAGGGCTATTTTCTACTGACTCTCTCTGGGGTCCAAAACAGAATCCATTTCTTTCTTTGTTTCTCAGTTTCACTTGTGTAGGGTACCTGTCCCCGCCCCTTCAGCTTGTAGTTTGTCTGTGTCCTTGGATCTCAAGTGAGTCTCCAGTAAGGGAGCACGTAGGTGGTCTTGAGTTTTCATCAGTTCTTCTAACCCTGTGTCTTTTGATTGGAGCACTCAAAGGCTGTACTTTTATTCTGATATTTGAGAGCTGTGCTCTTACTGCACTTTGAAATTCTTTTTGTTCTCATTAATATACAATCACATGCAGAAAATTATGTTATTCTGTCTACCCTCTTCACCAAGTCACCCCAAATCCCAGTTACAGCCGCTCTCCGTCAGCATGTACTAAGATGCTGTAGAATCACTACATGTCTTCTCTGTGTTGTACAGCCCTACCCATGACACCCCACCCTACACATTATACATGCTAATCCTAATGCCCCCATTCTTTTTCCCCGCACTCATTTTTCCCTTCCCACAAACCCTACCCAGTCCCTTTCTCTTTGGTAACTGTTAGTCCACTCTCGGGTTCTGTGAGTCTGCTGCTGTCTTTTCCTTCAGTTTTTCTTTGTTATCATACTCCACACATGAGTGAAATCATTTGGTACATGTATTTCTCCGCCTGGCCTATTTGACTGAGCATAATACCCTCTAGCTCCATCCGCGTTATTACAAATGATAGGATTGGTTTTCTTCTTATGGCTGCTTACTGCACTTTTTAAACTGGATTTCCTTCTTCTTTTTTGTTTGTAGTTTTGCTATGTGCTTTCACCATTGCTCTCCTTGTTATGAGCAGTAGCTTTGTGTTAATCGATATGTACCTATATCTATCTATCTGTCTGTCTATCTATTTATCAATCACTCAATCAATCATCTTTTTGTCTGTCCATCTGTCCATGTGTACAAAACAGTTAACCATATACACTATAACACTTTCCTGCACTGTGCTCCCAAAAATCCTGCAAAGTATCTAGGCTGCAGAGGGAGCACTGGGTTTACCGAGACACTTGCAGTGCGAGTCGGCCGCGTGTACCTACAAAACCAGGAAATGGTTGTGCTGGGACTTGAACCCGTGTCTCTATCCTCTGTCCTCTTTCATCTCCTTCTAACTTGCTGTCTGTATTTAGCCACATTCATTGAATAAGTGCTCCCTGAAGATGTCAAGTATCATTTCTCTGGGCCTGTTGTCGACAGAAAAGTCAACATGTTGCTTTGCTCACCACCATGTTTGAAGGACATCAGCGTGATCACCGCCGATAGGACGGAGGGTCAAATAAAAAGGAACACCAATTTCTAGACAGGAGCAGTTGGGAGCTAACAGTGTATTGTGGTGTGACGTGTTTATTTGAGTGTCCAAACTTCCCTCTTTAGGTGGTTATTAGATTTTCACATTCGTGAACATCATAAAATTCACTGATTTCAAAGGCCCAGATGCTTATTATTACAGCAACTCAGTTGTTGAGGTGAGAGAAAATGAGAAGTATGTTGCTGCACCACTAAATCTATGGCTGGGAACTGTTGAAACCAAACACAAAGAATTCACGGTGGCCAGATAGTGCTATTTTCTGCTGACTGTCTCTGGGGACTCAAACAGAATCCATTTGCTTGATTGTTTGATTTTCCGTTTCAGACGTGTAGGGTACTTGTCCACACACCTTCTTCTTGTAGTTTTTCTGTGTCCTTGGATCTCAAGTGAGTCTCCTGTAAGTAAGCACGTAGGTGTCTTGAGTTTTCATCCCTTCTTTTATCCCTGTGTCTTTTGTTTGCAGCACTCAGTGCCTGACCTTTTATTCTGATGATTCAGAGCTGTGCACTTATTGCACTTAAAGAATATTTTTTATCATTAATCTACAATCACGTGAAGAACATTATGTTTACTATGCTCCCCCCTTCACCATGTCCCCCCAAAAAACCTCTTCAGTCACTGTCGATCAGCGTAGTTGGATGCTGTAGACCCCTTCACCATGTCCCCCCCAAAAGTCCACGTTACAGTCACTGTCCATCAGTGAGTAGTAAGATGCTATATGATCTCTACTAGTCTTCTCTGTGTTGTACAGTACTCCGCATGCACACCCGACCCCACGCATTATACATGCTAAACTTAATGCCCCCATTCTTTCTCCCCACACTTATCCCTCCCTTCAGACTCACCCTGCCCAGTCCTTTTTCCTTTGGTTACTTTTAGTCAAGTCTCGGGTTCTGTGAGTCTGCTGCTGTTTTTTTACTTCAGTTTTTCTTTGTTGTTATACTCCACACATGAGTGAAATCACTTGGTACTTGCCTTTATCCGCCTGCCCTATTTTTCTGAACATACTACCGTCTTGCTCCATCCACGTCATTGCAAATGGTAGTATTTGTTTTCTTCTTAAGGCTGCTTACTGCACTTTTTAAACTGGATTTCATTCTTCCTTTTTGTTTGTAGTTTAGCTATGTTATTCACCATTCAACTCCTGGTTATGAACAATAGCTTTGTGTCAATCGACATGTATCTGTATCTATCTATCTAAAGGTCTGTCTGTCTATCTATGTATGTATATATCTATGTATCTATGTATCTATCTATCTATGTATCTATCTATCTATCTTCCTATCATCTCTCTATGATGTCTATCATCTATTAATCTATGTACCTATCTATCTATCTTTCACCTGTCGTCTGTCTACCTATCTATTTATGAAACAATCATCTTTTTGTCTGCCCATCTATCCTTATGTACAGAACAGTTAACAACATAGCCTATGTCTCTTCCCTACATTATGCTTCCAGAAATCTTGCAAGGTAACTAAGCCATAAGGAGAGCACTGTGTTCACCGATACGCTTTCAGGTAGAGTCAGCAGAGTGTGCTTACAAAACCAGTAAATGGAGGTGAAAGGACTTGAACCCGTATCTTTGTCCTCTGTCCTCTTATACTTCCTGCTCGCTTGTTGACTTTATTTAGCCACATTCAGTGAGTAAGTGATCCCTGAAGTCCACAAGTATCCTTCGTCTGGGCCTGTTGTCGACAGAAAAGTGTACTTGGCCCTTTGCACACCACCATGTTTGAGGGACATTGGCGTGATCACTGCTGATAGGTGGAGGGACAAATATGAATTAACACCTATTTCTGGACAGGAGCAGTTGGGAACAAAGAGTGTGTTGTGGAGTGAAGTGTTTATTTGAGTGTCCAAACTTCCCTCTTTAGGTGGTTATTACTTCTTTACATTCGTGAACATCATAAAAAGCAATGATTATAAATGCCCAGACGCATATTATTACAGCAATTCATTTGTTGAGGTGAGAGGAAATTAGAAGGAAGTTGCTGCACCACTAAATCTATGCCTGAGCACTGCTGAAACCAAACAAAAAGAATTCACGGTGGCTAGATAGGGCTATTTTCTACTGACTCTCTCTGGGGTCCAAAACAGAATCCATTTCTTTCTTTGTTTCTCAGTTTCACTTGTGTAGGGTACCTGTCCCCGCCCCTTCAGCTTGTAGTTTGTCTGTGTCCTTGGATCTCAAGTGAGTCTCCAGTAAGGGAGCACGTAGGTGGTCTTGAGTTTTCATCAGTTCTTCTAACCCTGTGTCTTTTGATTGGAGCACTCAAAGGCTGTACTTTTATTCTGATATTTGAGAGCTGTGCTCTTACTGCACTTTGAAATTCTTTTTGTTCTCATTAATATACAATCACATGCAGAAAATTATGTTATTCTGTCTACCCTCTTCACCAAGTCACCCCAAATCCCAGTTACAGCCGCTCTCCGTCAGCATGTACTAAGATGCTGTAGAATCACTACATGTCTTCTCTGTGTTGTACAGCCCTACCCATGACACCCCACCCTACACATTATACATGCTAATCCTAATGCCCCCATTCTTTTTCCCCGCACTCATTTTTCCCTTCCCACAAACCCTACCCAGTCCCTTTCTCTTTGGTAACTGTTAGTCCACTCTCGGGTTCTGTGAGTCTGCTGCTGTCTTTTCCTTCAGTTTTTCTTTGTTATCATACTCCACACATGAGTGAAATCATTTGGTACATGTATTTCTCCGCCTGGCCTATTTGACTGAGCATAATACCCTCTAGCTCCATCCGCGTTATTACAAATGATAGGATTGGTTTTCTTCTTATGGCTGCTTACTGCACTTTTTAAACTGGATTTCCTTCTTCTTTTTTGTTTGTAGTTTTGCTATGTGCTTTCACCATTGCTCTCCTTGTTATGAGCAGTAGCTTTGTGTTAATCGATATGTACCTATATCTATCTATCTGTCTGTCTATCTATTTATCAATCACTCAATCAATCATCTTTTTGTCTGTCCATCTGTCCATGTGTACAAAACAGTTAACCATATACACTATAACACTTTCCTGCACTGTGCTCCCAAAAATCCTGCAAAGTATCTAGGCTGCAGAGGGAGCACTGGGTTTACCGAGACACTTGCAGTGCGAGTCGGCCGCGTGTACCTACAAAACCAGGAAATGGTTGTGCTGGGACTTGAACCCGTGTCTCTATCCTCTGTCCTCTTTCATCTCCTTCTAACTTGCTGTCTGTATTTAGCCACATTCATTGAATAAGTGCTCCCTGAAGATGTCAAGTATCATTTCTCTGGGCCTGTTGTCGACAGAAAAGTCAACATGTTGCTTTGCTCACCACCATGTTTGAAGGACATCAGCGTGATCACCGCCGATAGGACGGAGGGTCAAATAAAAAGGAACACCAATTTCTAGACAGGAGCAGTTGGGAGCTAACAGTGTATTGTGGTGTGACGTGTTTATTTGAGTGTCCAAACTTCCCTCTTTAGGTGGTTATTAGATTTTCACATTCGTGAACATCATAAAATTCACTGATTTCAAAGGCCCAGATGCTTATTATTACAGCAACTCAGTTGTTGAGGTGAGAGAAAATGAGAAGTATGTTGCTGCACCACTAAATCTATGGCTGGGAACTGTTGAAACCAAACACAAAGAATTCACGGTGGCCAGATAGTGCTATTTTCTGCTGACTGTCTCTGGGGACTCAAACAGAATCCATTTGCTTGATTGTTTGATTTTCCGTTTCAGACGTGTAGGGTACTTGTCCACACACCTTCTTCTTGTAGTTTTTCTGTGTCCTTGGATCTCAAGTGAGTCTCCTGTAAGTAAGCACGTAGGTGTCTTGAGTTTTCATCCCTTCTTTTATCCCTGTGTCTTTTGTTTGCAGCACTCAGTGCCTGACCTTTTATTCTGATGATTCAGAGCTGTGCACTTATTGCACTTAAAGAATATTTTTTATCATTAATCTACAATCACGTGAAGAACATTATGTTTACTATGCTCCCCCCTTCACCATGTCCCCCCAAAAAACCTCTTCAGTCACTGTCGATCAGCGTAGTTGGATGCTGTAGACCCCTTCACCATGTCCCCCCCAAAAGTCCACGTTACAGTCACTGTCCATCAGTGAGTAGTAAGATGCTATATGATCTCTACTAGTCTTCTCTGTGTTGTACAGTACTCCGCATGCACACCCGACCCCACGCATTATACATGCTAAACTTAATGCCCCCATTCTTTCTCCCCACACTTATCCCTCCCTTCAGACTCACCCTGCCCAGTCCTTTTTCCTTTGGTTACTTTTAGTCAAGTCTCGGGTTCTGTGAGTCTGCTGCTGTTTTTTTACTTCAGTTTTTCTTTGTTGTTATACTCCACACATGAGTGAAATCACTTGGTACTTGCCTTTATCCGCCTGCCCTATTTTTCTGAACATACTACCGTCTTGCTCCATCCACGTCATTGCAAATGGTAGTATTTGTTTTCTTCTTAAGGCTGCTTACTGCACTTTTTAAACTGGATTTCATTCTTCCTTTTTGTTTGTAGTTTAGCTATGTTATTCACCATTCAACTCCTGGTTATGAACAATAGCTTTGTGTCAATCGACATGTATCTGTATCTATCTATCTAAAGGTCTGTCTGTCTATCTATGTATGTATATATCTATGTATCTATGTATCTATCTATCTATGTATCTATCTATCTATCTTCCTATCATCTCTCTATGATGTCTATCATCTATTAATCTATGTACCTATCTATCTATCTTTCACCTGTCGTCTGTCTACCTATCTATTTATGAAACAATCATCTTTTTGTCTGCCCATCTATCCTTATGTACAGAACAGTTAACAACATAGCCTATGTCTCTTCCCTACATTATGCTTCCAGAAATCTTGCAAGGTAACTAAGCCATAAGGAGAGCACTGTGTTCACCGATACGCTTTCAGGTAGAGTCAGCAGAGTGTGCTTACAAAACCAGTAAATGGAGGTGAAAGGACTTGAACCCGTATCTTTGTCCTCTGTCCTCTTATACTTCCTGCTCGCTTGTTGACTTTATTTAGCCACATTCAGTGAGTAAGTGATCCCTGAAGTCCACAAGTATCCTTCGTCTGGGCCTGTTGTCGACAGAAAAGTGTACTTGGCCCTTTGCACACCACCATGTTTGAGGGACATTGGCGTGATCACTGCTGATAGGTGGAGGGACAAATATGAATTAACACCTATTTCTGGACAGGAGCAGTTGGGAACAAAGAGTGTGTTGTGGAGTGAAGTGTTTATTTGAGTGTCCAAACTTCCCTCTTTAGGTGGTTATTACTTCTTTACATTCGTGAACATCATAAAAAGCAATGATTATAAATGCCCAGACGCATATTATTACAGCAATTCATTTGTTGAGGTGAGAGGAAATTAGAAGGAAGTTGCTGCACCACTAAATCTATGCCTGAGCACTGCTGAAACCAAACAAAAAGAATTCACGGTGGCTAGATAGGGCTATTTTCTACTGACTCTCTCTGGGGTCCAAAACAGAATCCATTTCTTTCTTTGTTTCTCAGTTTCACTTGTGTAGGGTACCTGTCCCCGCCCCTTCAGCTTGTAGTTTGTCTGTGTCCTTGGATCTCAAGTGAGTCTCCAGTAAGGGAGCACGTAGGTGGTCTTGAGTTTTCATCAGTTCTTCTAACCCTGTGTCTTTTGATTGGAGCACTCAAAGGCTGTACTTTTATTCTGATATTTGAGAGCTGTGCTCTTACTGCACTTTGAAATTCTTTTTGTTCTCATTAATATACAATCACATGCAGAAAATTATGTTATTCTGTCTACCCTCTTCACCAAGTCACCCCAAATCCCAGTTACAGCCGCTCTCCGTCAGCATGTACTAAGATGCTGTAGAATCACTACATGTCTTCTCTGTGTTGTACAGCCCTACCCATGACACCCCACCCTACACATTATACATGCTAATCCTAATGCCCCCATTCTTTTTCCCCGCACTCATTTTTCCCTTCCCACAAACCCTACCCAGTCCCTTTCTCTTTGGTAACTGTTAGTCCACTCTCGGGTTCTGTGAGTCTGCTGCTGTCTTTTCCTTCAGTTTTTCTTTGTTATCATACTCCACACATGAGTGAAATCATTTGGTACATGTATTTCTCCGCCTGGCCTATTTGACTGAGCATAATACCCTCTAGCTCCATCCGCGTTATTACAAATGATAGGATTGGTTTTCTTCTTATGGCTGCTTACTGCACTTTTTAAACTGGATTTCCTTCTTCTTTTTTGTTTGTAGTTTTGCTATGTGCTTTCACCATTGCTCTCCTTGTTATGAGCAGTAGCTTTGTGTTAATCGATATGTACCTATATCTATCTATCTGTCTGTCTATCTATTTATCAATCACTCAATCAATCATCTTTTTGTCTGTCCATCTGTCCATGTGTACAAAACAGTTAACCATATACACTATAACACTTTCCTGCACTGTGCTCCCAAAAATCCTGCAAAGTATCTAGGCTGCAGAGGGAGCACTGGGTTTACCGAGACACTTGCAGTGTGAGTCGGCCGCGTGTACCTACAAAACCAGGAAATGGTTGTGCTGGGACTTGAACCCGTGTCTCTATCCTCTGTCCTCTTTCATCTCCTTCTAACTTGCTGTCTGTATTTAGCCACATTCATTGAATAAGTGCTCCCTGAAGATGTCAAGTATCATTTCTCTGGGCCTGTTGTCGACAGAAAAGTCAACATGTTGCTTTGCTCACCACCATGTTTGAAGGACATCAGCGTGATCACCGCCGATAGGACGGAGGGTCAAATAAAAAGGAACACCAATTTCTAGACAGGAGCAGTTGGGAGCTAACAGTGTATTGTGGTGTGACGTGTTTATTTGAGTGTCCAAACTTCCCTCTTTAGGTGGTTATTAGATTTTCACATTCGTGAACATCATAAAATTCACTGACTTCAAAGGCCCAGATGCTTATTATTACAGCAACTCAGTTGTTGAGGTGAGAGAAAATGAGAAGTATGTTGCTGCACCACTAAATCTATGGCTGGGAACTGTTGAAACCAAACACAAAGAATTCACGGTGGCCAGATAGTGCTATTTTCTGCTGACTGTCTCTGGGGACTCAAACAGAATCCATTTGCTTGATTGTTTGATTTTCCGTTTCAGACGTGTAGGGTACTTGTCCACACACCTTCTTCTTGTAGTTTTTCTGTGTCCTTGGATCTCAAGTGAGTCTCCTGTAAGTAAGCACGTAGGTGTCTTGAGTTTTCATCCCTTCTTTTATCCCTGTGTCTTTTGTTTGCAGCACTCAGTGCCTGACCTTTTATTCTGATGATTCAGAGCTGTGCACTTATTGCACTTAAAGAATATTTTTTATCATTAATCTACAATCACGTGAAGAACATTATGTTTACTATGCTCCCCCCTTAACCAAGTCCCACCGAAAAACCTTTTCAGTCACTGTCGATCAGCGTAGTTGGATGCTGTAGACCCCTTCACCATGTCCCCCCCAAAAGTCCACGTTACAGTCACTGTCCATCAGTGAGTAGTAAGATGCTATATGATCTCTACTAGTCTTCTCTGTGTTGTACAGTACTCCGCATGCACACCCGACCCCACGCATTATACATGCTAAACTTAATGCCCCCATTCTTTCTCCCCACACTTATCCCTCCCTTCAGACTCACCCTGCCCAGTCCTTTTTCCTTTGGTTACTTTTAGTCAAGTCTCGGGTTCTGTGAGTCTGCTGCTGTTTTTTTACTTCAGTTTTTCTTTGTTGTTATACTCCACACATGAGTGAAATCACTTGGTACTTGCCTTTATCCGCCTGCCCTATTTTTCTGAACATACTACCGTCTTGCTCCATCCACGTCATTGCAAATGGTAGTATTTGTTTTCTTCTTAAGGCTGCTTACTGCACTTTTTAAACTGGATTTCATTCTTCCTTTTTGTTTGTAGTTTAGCTATGTTTTTCACCATTCAACTCCTGGTTATGAACAATAGCTTTGTGTCAATCGACATGTATCTGTATCTATCTATCTAAAGGTCTGTCTGTCTATCTATGTATGTATATATCTATGTATCTATGTATCTATCTATCTATGTATCTATCTATCTATCTTCCTATCATCTATCTATGATGTCTATCATCTATTAATCTATGTACCTATCTATCTATCTTTCACCTGTCGTCTGTCTACCTATCTATTTATGAAACAATCATCTTTTTGTCTGCCCATCTATCCTTATGTACAGAACAGTTAACAACATAGCCTATGTCTCTTCCCTACATTATGCTTCCAGAAACCTTGCAAGGTAACTAAGCCATAAGGAGAGCACTGTGTTCACCGATACGCTTTCAGGTAGAGTCAGCAGAGTGTGCTTACAAAACCAGTAAATGGAGGTGAAAGGACTTGAACCCGTATCTTTGTCCTCTGTCCTCTTATACTTCCTGCTCGCTTGTTGACTTTATTTAGCCACATTCAGTGAGTAAGTGATCCCTGAAGTCCACAAGTATCCTTCGTCTGGGCCTGTTGTCGACAGAAAAGTGTACTTGGCCCTTTGCACACCACCATGTTTGAGGGACATTGGCGTGATCACTGCTGATAGGTGGAGGGACAAATATGAATTAACACCTATTTCTGGACAGGAGCAGTTGGGAACAAAGAGTGTGTTGTGGAGTGAAGTGTTTATTTGAGTGTCCAAACTTCCCTCTTTAGGTGGTTATTACTTCTTTACATTCGTGAACATCATAAAAAGCAATGATTATAAATGCCCAGACGCATATTATTACAGCAATTCATTTGTTGAGGTGAGAGGAAATTAGAAGGAAGTTGCTGCACCCCTAAATCTATGCCTGAGCCCTGCTGAAACCAAACAAAAAGAATTCACGGTGGCTAGATAGGGCTATTTTGTACTGACCCTCTCTGGGGTCCAAAACAGAATCCATTTCTTTCTTTGTTTCTCAGTTTCACTTGTGTAGGGTACCTGTCCCCGCCCCTTCAGCTTGTAGTTTGTCTGTGTCCTTGGATCTCAAGTGAGTCTCCAGTAAGGGAGCACGTAGGTGGTCTTGAGTTTTCATCAGTTCTTCTAACCCTGTGTCTTTTGATTGGAGCACTCAAAGGCTGTACTTTTATTCTGATATTTGAGAGCTGTGCTCTTACTGCACTTTGAAATTCTTTTTGTTCTCATTAATATACAATCACATGCAGAAAATTATGTTATTCTGTCTACCCTCTTCACCAAGTCACCCCAAATCCCAGTTACAGCCGCTCTCCGTCAGCATGTACTAAGATGCTGTAGAATCACTACATGTCTTCTCTGTGTTGTACAGCCCTACCCATGACACCCCACCCTACACATTATACATGCTAATCCTAATGCCCCCATTCTTTTTCCCCGCACTCATTTTTCCCTTCCCACAAACCCTACCCAGTCCCTTTCTCTTTGGTAACTGTTAGTCCACTCTCGGGTTCTGTGAGTCTGCTGCTGTCTTTTCCTTCAGTTTTTCTTTGTTATCATACTCCACACATGAGTGAAATCATTTGGTACATGTATTTCTCCGCCTGGCCTATTTGACTGAGCATAATACCCTCTAGCTCCATCCGCGTTATTACAAATGATAGGATTGGTTTTCTTCTTATGGCTGCTTACTGCACTTTTTAAACTGGATTTCCTTCTTCTTTTTTGTTTGTAGTTTTGCTATGTGCTTTCACCATTGCTCTCCTTGTTATGAGCAGTAGCTTTGTGTTAATCGATATGTACCTATATCTATCTATCTGTCTGTCTATCTATTTATCAATCACTCAATCAATCATCTTTTTGTCTGTCCATCTGTCCATGTGTACAAAACAGTTAACCATATACACTATAACACTTTCCTGCACTGTGCTCCCAAAAATCCTGCAAAGTATCTAGGCTGCAGAGGGAGCACTGGGTTTACCGAGACACTTGCAGTGTGAGTCGGCCGCGTGTACCTACAAAACCAGGAAATGGTTGTGCTGGGACTTGAACCCGTGTCTCTATCCTCTGTCCTCTTTCATCTCCTTCTAACTTGCTGTCTGTATTTAGCCACATTCATTGAATAAGTGCTCCCTGAAGATGTCAAGTATCATTTCTCTGGGCCTGTTGTCGACAGAAAAGTCAACATGTTGCTTTGCTCACCACCATGTTTGAAGGACATCAGCGTGATCACCGCCGATAGGACGGAGGGTCAAATAAAAAGGAACACCAATTTCTAGACAGGAGCAGTTGGGAGCTAACAGTGTATTGTGGTGTGACGTGTTTATTTGAGTGTCCAAACTTCCCTCTTTAGGTGGTTATTAGATTTTCACATTCGTGAACATCATAAAATTCACTGACTTCAAAGGCCCAGATGCTTATTATTACAGCAACTCAGTTGTTGAGGTGAGAGAAAATGAGAAGTATGTTGCTGCACCACTAAATCTATGGCTGGGAACTGTTGAAACCAAACACAAAGAATTCACGGTGGCCAGATAGTGCTATTTTCTGCTGACTGTCTCTGGGGACTCAAACAGAATCCATTTGCTTGATTGTTTGATTTTCCGTTTCAGTCGTGTAGAGTACTTGTCCACACACCTTCTTCTTGTAGTTTTTCTGTGTCCTTGGATCTCAAGTGAGTCTCCTGTAAGTAAGCACGTAGGTGTCTTGAGTTTTCATCCCTTCTTTTATCCCTGTGTCTTTTGTTTGCAGCACTCAGTGCCTGACCTTTTATTCTGATGATTCAGAGCTGTGCACTTATTGCACTTAAAGAATATTTTTTATCATTAATCTACAATCACGTGAAGAACATTATGTTTACTATGCTCCCCCCTTAACCAAGTCCCACCGAAAAACCTTTTCAGTCACTGTCGATCAGCGTAGTTGGATGCTGTAGACCCCTTCACCATGTCCCCCCCAAAAGTCCACGTTACAGTCACTGTCCATCAGTGAGTAGTAAGATGCTATATGATCTCTACTAGTCTTCTCTGTGTTGTACAGTACTCCGCATGCACACCCGACCCCACGCATTATACATGCTAAACTTAATGCCCCCATTCTTTCTCCCCACACTTATCCCTCCCTTCAGACTCACCCTGCCCAGTCCTTTTTCCTTTGGTTACTTTTAGTCAAGTCTCGGGTTCTGTGAGTCTGCTGCTGTTTTTTTACTTCAGTTTTTCTTTGTTGTTATACTCCACACATGAGTGAAATCACTTGGTACTTGCCTTTATCCGCCTGCCCTATTTTTCTGAACATACTACCGTCTTGCTCCATCCACGTCATTGCAAATGGTAGTATTTGTTTTCTTCTTAAGGCTGCTTACTGCACTTTTTAAACTGGATTTCATTCTTCCTTTTTGTTTGTAGTTTAGCTATGTTATTCACCATTCAACTCCTGGTTATGAACAATAGCTTTGTGTCAATCGACATGTATCTGTATCTATCTATCTAAAGGTCTGTCTGTCTATCTATGTATGTATATATCTATGTATCTATGTATCTATCTATCTATGTATCTATCTATCTATCTTCCTATCATCTATCTATGATGTCTATCATCTATTAATCTATGTACCTATCTATCTATCTTTCACCTGTCGTCTGTCTACCTATCTATTTATGAAACAATCATCTTTTTGTCTGCCCATCTATCCTTATGTACAGAACAGTTAACAACATAGCCTATGTCTCTTCCCTACATTATGCTTCCAGAAACCTTGCAAGGTAACTAAGCCATAAGGAGAGCACTGTGTTCACCGATACGCTTTCAGGTAGAGTCAGCAGAGTGTGCTTACAAAACCAGTAAATGGAGGTGAAAGGACTTGAACCCGTATCTTTGTCCTCTGTCCTCTTATACTTCCTGCTCGCTTGTTGACTTTATTTAGCCACATTCAGTGAGTAAGTGATCCCTGAAGTCCACAAGTATCCTTCGTCTGGGCCTGTTGTCGACAGAAAAGTGTACTTGGCCCTTTGCACACCACCATGTTTGAGGGACATTGGCGTGATCACTGCTGATAGGTGGAGGGACAAATATGAATTAACACCTATTTCTGGACAGGAGCAGTTGGGAACAAAGAGTGTGTTGTGGAGTGAAGTGTTTATTTGAGTGTCCAAACTTCCCTCTTTAGGTGGTTATTACTTCTTTACATTCGTGAACATCATAAAAAGCAATGATTATAAATGCCCAGACGCATATTATTACAGCAATTCATTTGTTGAGGTGAGAGGAAATTAGAAGGAAGTTGCTGCACCCCTAAATCTATGCCTGAGCCCTGCTGAAACCAAACAAAAAGAATTCACGGTGGCTAGATAGGGCTATTTTGTACTGACCCTCTCTGGGGTCCAAAACAGAATCCATTTCTTTCTTTGTTTCTCAGTTTCACTTGTGTAGGGTACCTGTCCCCGCCCCTTCAGCTTGTAGTTTGTCTGTGTCCTTGGATCTCAAGTGAGTCTCCAGTAAGGGAGCACGTAGGTGGTCTTGAGTTTTCATCAGTTCTTCTAACCCTGTGTCTTTTGATTGGAGCACTCAAAGGCTGTACTTTTATTCTGATATTTGAGAGCTGTGCTCTTACTGCACTTTGAAATTCTTTTTGTTCTCATTAATATACAATCACATGCAGAAAATTATGTTATTCTGTCTACCCTCTTCACCAAGTCACCCCAAATCCCAGTTACAGCCGCTCTCCGTCAGCATGTACTAAGATGCTGTAGAATCACTACATGTCTTCTCTGTGTTGTACAGCCCTACCCATGACACCCCACCCTACACATTATACATGCTAATCCTAATGCCCCCATTCTTTTTCCCCGCACTCATTTTTCCCTTCCCACAAACCCTACCCAGTCCCTTTCTCTTTGGTAACTGTTAGTCCACTCTCGGGTTCTGTGAGTCTGCTGCTGTCTTTTCCTTCAGTTTTTCTTTGTTATCATACTCCACACATGAGTGAAATCATTTGGTACATGTATTTCTCCGCCTGGCCTATTTGACTGAGCATAATACCCTCTAGCTCCATCCGCGTTATTACAAATGATAGGATTGGTTTTCTTCTTATGGCTGCTTACTGCACTTTTTAAACTGGATTTCCTTCTTCTTTTTTGTTTGTAGTTTTGCTATGTGCTTTCACCATTGCTCTCCTTGTTATGAGCAGTAGCTTTGTGTTAATCGATATGTACCTATATCTATCTATCTGTCTGTCTATCTATTTATCAATCACTCAATCAATCATCTTTTTGTCTGTCCATCTGTCCATGTGTACAAAACAGTTAACCATATACACTATAACACTTTCCTGCACTGTGCTCCCAAAAATCCTGCAAAGTATCTAGGCTGCAGAGGGAGCACTGGGTTTACCGAGACACTTGCAGTGCGAGTCGGCCGCGTGTACCTACAAAACCAGGAAATGGTTGTGCTGGGACTTGAACCCGTGTCTCTATCCTCTGTCCTCTTTCATCTCCTTCTAACTTGCTGTCTGTATTTAGCCACATTCATTGAATAAGTGCTCCCTGAAGATGTCAAGTATCATTTCTCTGGGCCTGTTGTCGACAGAAAAGTCAACATGTTGCTTTGCTCACCACCATGTTTGAAGGACATCAGCGTGATCACCGCCGATAGGACGGAGGGTCAAATAAAAAGGAACACCAATTTCTAGACAGGAGCAGTTGGGAGCTAACAGTGTATTGTGGTGTGACGTGTTTATTTGAGTGTCCAAACTTCCCTCTTTAGGTGGTTATTAGATTTTCACATTCGTGAACATCATAAATTCACTGACTTCAAAGGCCCAGATGCTTATTATTGCAGCAACTCAGTTGTTGAGGTGAGAGAAAATGAGAAGTATGTTGCTGCACCACTAAATCTATGGCTGGGAACTGTTGAAACCAAATACAAAGAATTCACGGTGGCCAGATAGTGCTATTTTCTGCTGACTGTCTCTTGTTTGATTTTCCGTTTCAGTCGTGTAGAGTACTTGTCCACACACCTTCTTCTTGTAGTTTTTCTGTGTCCTTGGATCTCAAGTGAGTCTCCTGTAAGTAAGCACGTAGGTGTCTTGAGTTTTCATCCCTTCTTTTATCCCTGTGTCTTTTGTTTGCAGCACTCAGTGCCTGACCTTTTATTCTGATGATTCAGAGCTGTGCACTTATTGCACTTAAAGAATATTTTTTATCATTAATCTACAATCACGTGAAGAACATTATGTTTACTATGCTCCCCCCTTAACCAAGTCCCACCGAAAAACCTTTTCAGTCACTGTCGATCAGCGTAGTTGGATGCTGTAGACCCCTTCACCGTGTCCCCCCCAAAAGTCCACGTTACAGTCACTGTCCATCAGTGAGTAGTAAGATGCTATATGATCTCTACTAGTCTTCTCTGTGTTGTACAGTACTCCGCATGCACACCCGACCCCACGCATTATACATGCTAAACTTAATGCCCCCATTCTTTCTCCCCACACTTATCCCTCCCTTCAGACTCACCCTGCCCAGTCCTTTTTCCTTTGGTTACTTTTAGTCAAGTCTCGGGTTCTGTGAGTCTGCTGCTGTTTTTTTACTTCAGTTTTTCTTTGTTGTTATACTCCACACATGAGTGAAATCACTTGGTACTTGCCTTTATCCGCCTGCCCTATTTTTCTGAACATACTACCGTCTTGCTCCATCCACGTCATTGCAAATGGTAGTATTTGTTTTCTTCTTAAGGCTGCTTACTGCACTTTTAAAACTGGATTTCATTCTTCCTTTTTGTTTGTAGTTTAGCTATGTTATTCACCATTCAACTCCTGGTTATGAACAATAGCTTTGTGTCAATCGACATGTATCTGTATCTATCTATCTAAAGGTCTGTCTGTCTATCTATGTATGTATATATCTATGTATCTATGTATCTATCTATCTATGTATCTATCTATCTATCTTCCTATCATCTATCTATGATGTCTATCATCTATTAATCTATGTACCTATCTATCTATCTTTCACCTGTCGTCTGTCTACCTATCTATTTATGAAACAATCATCTTTTTGTCTGCCCATCTATCCTTATGTACAGAACAGTTAACAACATAGCCTATGTCTCTTCCCTACATTATGCTTCCAGAAACCTTGCAAGGTAACTAAGCCATAAGGAGAGCACTGTGTTCACCGATACGCTTTCAGGTAGAGTCAGCAGAGTGTGCTGACAAAACCAGTAAATGGAGGTGAAAGGACTTGAACCCGTATCTTTGTCCTCTGTCCTCTTATACTTCCTGCTCGCTTGTTGACTTTATTTAGCCACATTCAGTGAGTAAGTGATCCCTGAAGTCCACAAGTATCCTTCGTCTGGGCCTGTTGTCGACAGAAAAGTGTACTTGGCCCTTTGCACACCACCATGTTTGAGGGACATTGGCGTGATCACTGCTGATAGGTGGAGGGACAAATATGAATTAACACCTATTTCTGGACAGGAGCAGTTGGGAACAAAGAGTGTGTTGTGGAGTGAAGTGTTTATTTGAGTGTCCAAACTTCCCTCTTTAGGTGGTTATTACTTCTTTACATTCGTGAACATCATAAAAAGCAATGATTATAAATGCCCAGACGCATATTATTACAGCAATTCATTTGTTGAGGTGAGAGGAAATTAGAAGGAAGTTGCTGCACCACTAAATCTATGCCTGAGCACTGCTGAAACCAAACAAAAAGAATTCACGGTGGCTAGATAGGGCTATTTTCTACTGACTCTCTCTGGGGTCCAAAACAGAATCCATTTCTTTCTTTGTTTCTCAGTTTCACTTGTGTAGGGTACCTGTCCCCGCCCCTTCAGCTTGTAGTTTGTCTGTGTCCTTGGATCTCAAGTGAGTCTCCAGTAAGGGAGCACGTAGGTGGTCTTGAGTTTTCATCAGTTCTTCTAACCCTGTGTCTTTTGATTGGAGCACTCAAAGGCTGTACTTTTATTCTGATATTTGAGAGCTGTGCTCTTACTGCACTTTGAAATTCTTTTTGTTCTCATTAATATACAATCACATGCAGAAAATTATGTTATTCTGTCTACCCTCTTCACCAAGTCACCCCAAATCCCAGTTACAGCCGCTCTCCGTCAGCATGTACTAAGATGCTGTAGAATCACTACATGTCTTCTCTGTGTTGTACAGCCCTACCCATGACACCCCACCCTACACATTATACATGCTAATCCTAATGCCCCCATTCTTTTTCCCCGCACTCATTTTTCCCTTCCCACAAACCCTACCCAGTCCCTTTCTCTTTGGTAACTGTTAGTCCACTCTCGGGTTCTGTGAGTCTGCTGCTGTCTTTTCCTTCAGTTTTTCTTTGTTATCATACTCCACACATGAGTGAAATCATTTGGTACATGTATTTCTCCGCCTGGCCTATTTGACTGAGCATAATACCCTCTAGCTCCATCCGCGTTATTACAAATGATAGGATTGGTTTTCTTCTTATGGCTGCTTACTGCACTTTTTAAACTGGATTTCCTTCTTCTTTTTTGTTTGTAGTTTTGCTATGTGCTTTCACCATTGCTCTCCTTGTTATGAGCAGTAGCTTTGTGTTAATCGATATGTACCTATATCTATCTATCTGTCTGTCTATCTATTTATCAATCACTCAATCAATCATCTTTTTGTCTGTCCATCTGTCCATGTGTACAAAACAGTTAACCATATACACTATAACACTTTCCTGCACTGTGCTCCCAAAAATCCTGCAAAGTATCTAGGCTGCAGAGGGAGCACTGGGTTTACCGAGACACTTGCAGTGCGAGTCGGCCGCGTGTACCTACAAAACCAGGAAATGGTTGTGCTGGGACTTGAACCCGTGTCTCTATCCTCTGTCCTCTTTCATCTCCTTCTAACTTGCTGTCTGTATTTAGCCACATTCATTGAATAAGTGCTCCCTGAAGATGTCAAGTATCATTTCTCTGGGCCTGTTGTCGACAGAAAAGTCAACTTGTTGCTTTGCTCACCACCATGTTTGAAGGACATCAGCGTGATCACCGCCGATAGGACGGAGGGTCAAATAAAAAGGAACACCAATTTCTAGACAGGAGCAGTTGGGAGCTAACAGTGTATTGTGGTGTGACGTGTTTATTTGAGTGTCCAAACTTCCCTCTTTAGGTGGTTATTAGATTTTCACATTCGTGAACATCATAAAATTCACTGACTTCAAAGGCCCAGATGCTTATTATTACAGCAACTCAGTTGTTGAGGTGAGAGAAAATGAGAAGTATGTTGCTGCACCACTAAATCTATGGCTGGGAACTGTTGAAACCAAACACAAAGAATTCACGGTGGCCAGATAGTGCTATTTTCTGCTGACTGTCTCTGGGGACTCAAACAGAATCCATTTGCTTGATTGTTTGATTTTCCGTTTCAGTCGTGTAGAGTACTTGTCCACACACCTTCTTCTTGTAGTTTTTCTGTGTCCTTGGATCTCAAGTGAGTCTCCTGTAAGTAAGCACGTAGGTGTCTTGAGTTTTCATCCCTTCTTTTATCCCTGTGTCTTTTGTTTGCAGCACTCAGTGCCTGACCTTTTATTCTGATGATTCAGAGCTGTGCACTTATTGCACTTAAAGAATATTTTTTATCATTAATCTACAATCACGTGAAGAACATTATGTTTACTATGCTCCCCCCTTAACCAAGTCCCACCGAAAAACCTTTTCAGTCACTGTCGATCAGCGTAGTTGGATGCTGTAGACCCCTTCACCATGTCCCCCCCAAAAGTCCACGTTACAGTCACTGTCCATCAGTGAGTAGTAAGATGCTATATGATCTCTACTAGTCTTCTCTGTGTTGTACAGTACTCCGCATGCACACCCGACCCCACGCATTATACATGCTAAACTTAATGCCCCCATTCTTTCTCCCCACACTTATCCCTCCCTTCAGACTCACCCTGCCCAGTCCTTTTTCCTTTGGTTACTTTTAGTCAAGTCTCGGGTTCTGTGAGTCTGCTGCTGTTTTTTTACTTCAGTTTTTCTTTGTTGTTATACTCCACACATGAGTGAAATCACTTGGTACTTGCCTTTATCCGCCTGCCCTATTTTTCTGAACATACTACCGTCTTGCTCCATCCACGTCATTGCAAATGGTAGTATTTGTTTTCTTCTTAAGGCTGCTTACTGCACTTTTAAAACTGGATTTCATTCTTCCTTTTTGTTTGTAGTTTAGCTATGTTATTCACCATTCAACTCCTGGTTATGAACAATAGCTTTGTGTCAATCGACATGTATCTGTATCTATCTATCTAAAGGTCTGTCTGTCTATCTATGTATGTATATATCTATGTATCTATGTATCTATCTATCTATGTATCTATCTATCTATCTTCCTATCATCTATCTATGATGTCTATCATCTATTAATCTATGTACCTATCTATCTATCTTTCACCTGTCGTCTGTCTACCTATCTATTTATGAAACAATCATCTTTTTGTCTGCCCATCTATCCTTATGTACAGAACAGTTAACAATATAGCCTATGTCTCTTCCCTACATTATGCTTCCAGAAACCTTGCAAGGTAACTAAGCCATAAGGAGAGCACTGTGTTCACCGATACGCTTTCAGGTAGAGTCAGCAGAGTGTGCTTACAAAACCAGTAAATGGAGGTGAAAGGACTTGAACCCGTATCTTTGTCCTCTGTCCTCTTATACTTCCTGCTCGCTTGTTGACTTTATTTAGCCACATTCAGTGAGTAAGTGATCCCTGAAGTCCACAAGTATCCTTCGTCTGGGCCTGTTGTCGACAGAAAAGTGTACTTGGCCCTTTGCACACCACCATGTTTGAGGGACATTGGCGTGATCACTGCTGATAGGTGGAGGGACAAATATGAATTAACACCTATTTCTGGACAGGAGCAGTTGGGAACAAAGAGTGTGTTGTGGAGTGAAGTGTTTATTTGAGTGTCCAAACTTCCCTCTTTAGGTGGTTATTACTTCTTTACATTCGTGAACATCATAAAAAGCAATGATTATAAATGCCCAGACGCATATTATTACAGCAATTCATTTGTTGAGGTGAGAGGAAATTAGAAGGAAGTTGCTGCACCCCTAAATCTATGCCTGAGCCCTGCTGAAACCAAACAAAAAGAATTCACGGTGGCTAGATAGGGCTATTTTCTACTGACCCTCTCTGGGGTCCAAAACAGAATCCATTTCTTTCTTTGTTTCTCAGTTTCACTTGTGTAGGGTACCTGTCCCCGCCCCTTCAGCTTGTAGTTTGTCTGTGTCCTTGGATCTCAAGTGAGTCTCCAGTAAGGGAGCACGTAGGTGGTCTTGAGTTTTCATCAGTTCTTCTAACCCTGTGTCTTTTGATTGGAGCACTCAAAGGCTGTACTTTTATTCTGATATTTGAGAGCTGTGCTCTTACTGCACTTTGAAATTCTTTTTGTTCTCATTAATATACAATCACATGCAGAAAATTATGTTATTCTGTCTACCCTCTTCACCAAGTCACCCCAAATCCCAGTTACAGCCGCTCTCCGTCAGCATGTACTAAGATGCTGTAGAATCACTACATGTCTTCTCTGTGTTGTACAGCCCTACCCATGACACCCCACCCTACACATTATACATGCTAATCCTAATGCCCCCATTCTTTTTCCCCGCACTCATTTTTCCCTTCCCACAAACCCTACCCAGTCCCTTTCTCTTTGGTAACTGTTAGTCCACTCTCGGGTTCTGTGAGTCTGCTGCTGTCTTTTCCTTCAGTTTTTCTTTGTTATCATACTCCACACATGAGTGAAATCATTTGGTACATGTATTTCTCCGCCTGGCCTATTTGACTGAGCATAATACCCTCTAGCTCCATCCGCGTTATTACAAATGATAGGATTGGTTTTCTTCTTATGGCTGCTTACTGCACTTTTTAAACTGGATTTCCTTCTTCTTTTTTGTTTGTAGTTTTGCTATGTGCTTTCACCATTGCTCTCCTTGTTATGAGCAGTAGCTTTGTGTTAATCGATATGTACCTATATCTATCTATCTGTCTGTCTATCTATTTATCAATCACTCAATCAATCATCTTTTTGTCTGTCCATCTGTCCATGTGTACAAAACAGTTAACCATATACACTATAACACTTTCCTGCACTGTGCTCCCAAAAATCCTGCAAAGTATCTAGGCTGCAGAGGGAGCACTGGGTTTACCGAGACACTTGCAGTGCGAGTCGGCCGCGTGTACCTACAAAACCAGGAAATGGTTGTGCTGGGACTTGAACCCGTGTCTCTATCCTCTGTCCTCTTTCATCTCCTTCTAACTTGCTGTCTGTATTTAGCCACATTCATTGAATAAGTGCTCCCTGAAGATGTCAAGTATCATTTCTCTGGGCCTGTTGTCGACAGAAAAGTCAACATGTTGCTTTGCTCACCACCATGTTTGAAGGACATCAGCGTGATCACCGCCGATAGGACGGAGGGTCAAATAAAAAGGAACACCAATTTCTAGACAGGAGCAGTTGGGAGCTAACAGTGTATTGTGGTGTGACGTGTTTATTTGAGTGTCCAAACTTCCCTCTTTAGGTGGTTATTAGATTTTCACATTCGTGAACATCATAAAATTCACTGACTTCAAAGGCCCAGATGCTTATTATTACAGCAACTCAGTTGTTGAGGTGAGAGAAAATGAGAAGTATGTTGCTGCACCACTAAATCTATGGCTGGGAACTGTTGAAACCAAATACAAAGAATTCACGGTGGCCAGATAGTGCTATTTTCTGCTGACTGTCTCTGGGGACTCAAACAGAATCCATTTGCTTGATTGTTTGATTTTCCGTTTCAGTCGTGTAGAGTACTTGTCCACACACCTTCTTCTTGTAGTTTTTCTGTGTCCTTGGATCTCAAGTGAGTCTCCTGTAAGTAAGCACGTAGGTGTCTTGAGTTTTCATCCCTTCTTTTATCCCTGTGTCTTTTGTTTGCAGCACTCAGTGCCTGACCTTTTATTCTGATGATTCAGAGCTGTGCACTTATTGCACTTAAAGAATATTTTTTATCATTAATCTACAATCACGTGAAGAACATTATGTTTACTATGCTCCCCCCTTAACCAAGTCCCACCGAAAAACCTTTTCAGTCACTGTCGATCAGCGTAGTTGGATGCTGTAGACCCCTTCACCGTGTCCCCCCCAAAAGTCCACGTTACAGTCACTGTCCATCAGTGAGTAGTAAGATGCTATATGATCTCTACTAGTCTTCTCTGTGTTGTACAGTACTCCGCATGCACACCCGACCCCACGCATTATACATGCTAAACTTAATGCCCCCATTCTTTCTCCCCACACTTATCCCTCCCTTCAGACTCACCCTGCCCAGTCCTTTTTCCTTTGGTTACTTTTAGTCAAGTCTCGGGTTCTGTGAGTCTGCTGCTGTTTTTTTACTTCAGTTTTTCTTTGTTGTTATACTCCACACATGAGTGAAATCACTTGGTACTTGCCTTTATCCGCCTGCCCTATTTTTCTGAACATACTACCGTCTTGCTCCATCCACGTCATTGCAAATGGTAGTATTTGTTTTCTTCTTAAGGCTGCTTACTGCACTTTTAAAACTGGATTTCATTCTTCCTTTTTGTTTGTAGTTTAGCTATGTTATTCACCATTCAACTCCTGGTTATGAACAATAGCTTTGTGTCAATCGACATGTATCTGTATCTATCTATCTAAAGGTCTGTCTGTCTATCTATGTATGTATATATCTATGTATCTATGTATCTATCTATCTATGTATCTATCTATCTATCTTCCTATCATCTATCTATGATGTCTATCATCTATTAATCTATGTACCTATCTATCTATCTTTCACCTGTCGTCTGTCTACCTATCTATTTATGAAACAATCATCTTTTTGTCTGCCCATCTATCCTTATGTACAGAACAGTTAACAACATAGCCTATGTCTCTTCCCTACATTATGCTTCCAGAAACCTTGCAAGGTAACTAAGCCATAAGGAGAGCACTGTGTTCACCGATACGCTTTCAGGTAGAGTCAGCAGAGTGTGCTGACAAAACCAGTAAATGGAGGTGAAAGGACTTGAACCCGTATCTTTGTCCTCTGTCCTCTTATACTTCCTGCTCGCTTGTTGACTTTATTTAGCCACATTCAGTGAGTAAGTGATCCCTGAAGTCCACAAGTATCCTTCGTCTGGGCCTGTTGTCGACAGAAAAGTGTACTTGGCCCTTTGCACACCACCATGTTTGAGGGACATTGGCGTGATCACTGCTGATAGGTGGAGGGACAAATATGAATTAACACCTATTTCTGGACAGGAGCAGTTGGGAACAAAGAGTGTGTTGTGGAGTGAAGTGTTTATTTGAGTGTCCAAACTTCCCTCTTTAGGTGGTTATTACTTCTTTACATTCGTGAACATCATAAAAAGCAATGATTATAAATGCCCAGACGCATATTATTACAGCAATTCATTTGTTGAGGTGAGAGGAAATTAGAAGGAAGTTGCTGCACCACTAAATCTATGCCTGAGCACTGCTGAAACCAAACAAAAAGAATTCACGGTGGCTAGATAGGGCTATTTTCTACTGACTCTCTCTGGGGTCCAAAACAGAATCCATTTCTTTCTTTGTTTCTCAGTTTCACTTGTGTAGGGTACCTGTCCCCGCCCCTTCAGCTTGTAGTTTGTCTGTGTCCTTGGATCTCAAGTGAGTCTCCAGTAAGGGAGCACGTAGGTGGTCTTGAGTTTTCATCAGTTCTTCTAACCCTGTGTCTTTTGATTGGAGCACTCAAAGGCTGTACTTTTATTCTGATATTTGAGAGCTGTGCTCTTACTGCACTTTGAAATTCTTTTTGTTCTCATTAATATACAATCACATGCAGAAAATTATGTTATTCTGTCTACCCTCTTCACCAAGTCACCCCAAATCCCAGTTACAGCCGCTCTCCGTCAGCATGTACTAAGATGCTGTAGAATCACTACATGTCTTCTCTGTGTTGTACAGCCCTACCCATGACACCCCACCCTACACATTATACATGCTAATCCTAATGCCCCCATTCTTTTTCCCCGCACTCATTATTCCCTTCCCACAAACCCTACCCAGTCCCTTTCTCTTTGGTAACTGTTAGTCCACTCTCGGGTTCTGTGAGTCTGCTGCTGTCTTTTCCTTCAGTTTTTCTTTGTTATCATACTCCACACATGAGTGAAATCATTTGGTACATGTATTTCTCCGCCTGGCCTATTTGACTGAGCATAATACCCTCTAGCTCCATCCGCGTTATTACAAATGATAGGATTGGTTTTCTTCTTATGGCTGCTTACTGCACTTTTTAAACTGGATTTCCTTCTTCTTTTTTGTTTGTAGTTTTGCTATGTGCTTTCACCATTGCTCTCCTTGTTATGAGCAGTAGCTTTGTGTTAATCGATATGTACCTATATCTATCTATCTGTCTGTCTATCTATTTATCAATCACTCAATCAATCATCTTTTTGTCTGTCCATCTGTCCATGTGTACAAAACAGTTAACCATATACACTATAACACTTTCCTGCACTGTGCTCCCAAAAATCCTGCAAAGTATCTAGGCTGCAGAGGGAGCACTGGGTTTACCGAGACACTTGCAGTGCGAGTCGGCCGCGTGTACCTACAAAACCAGGAAATGGTTGTGCTGGGACTTGAACCCGTGTCTCTATCCTCTGTCCTCTTTCATCTCCTTCTAACTTGCTGTCTGTATTTAGCCACATTCATTGAATAAGTGCTCCCTGAAGATGTCAAGTATCATTTCTCTGGGCCTGTTGTCGACAGAAAAGTCAACTTGTTGCTTTGCTCACCACCATGTTTGAAGGACATCAGCGTGATCACCGCCGATAGGACGGAGGGTCAAATAAAAAGGAACACCAATTTCTAGACAGGAGCAGTTGGGAGCTAACAGTGTATTGTGGTGTGACGTGTTTATTTGAGTGTCCAAACTTCCCTCTTTAGGTGGTTATTAGATTTTCACATTCGTGAACATCATAAAATTCACTGATTTCAAAGGCCCAGATGCTTATTATTACAGCAACTCAGTTGTTGAGGTGAGAGAAAATGAGAAGTATGTTGCTGCACCACTAAATCTATGGCTGGGAACTGTTGAAACCAAACACAAAGAATTCACGGTGGCCAGATAGTGCTATTTTCTGCTGACTGTCTCTGGGGACTCAAACAGAATCCATTTGCTTGATTGTTTGATTTTCCGTTTCAGTCGTGTAGGGTACTTGTCCACACACCTTCTTCTTGTAGTTTTTCTGTGTCCTTGGATCTCAAGTGAGTCTCCTGTAAGTAAGCACGTAGGTGTCTTGAGTTTTCATCCCTTCTTTTATCCCTGTGTCTTTTGTTTGCAGCACTCAGTGCCTGACCTTTTATTCTGATGATTCAGAGCTGTGCACTTATTGCACTTAAAGAATATTTTTTATCATTAATCTACAATCACGTGAAGAACATTATGTTTACTATGCTCCCCCCTTAACCAAGTCCCACCGAAAAACCTTTTCAGTCACTGTCGATCAGCGTAGTTGGATGCTGTAGACCCCTTCACCATGTCCCCCCCAAAAGTCCACGTTACAGTCACTGTCCATCAGTGAGTAGTAAGATGCTATATGATCTCTACTAGTCTTCTCTGTGTTGTACAGTACTCCGCATGCACACCCGACCCCACGCATTATACATGCTAAACTTAATGCCCCCATTCTTTCTCCCCACACTTATCCCTCCCTTCAGACTCACCCTGCCCAGTCCTTTTTCCTTTGGTTACTTTTAGTCAAGTCTCGGGTTCTGTGAGTCTGCTGCTGTTTTTTTACTTCAGTTTTTCTTTGTTGTTATACTCCACACATGAGTGAAATCACTTGGTACTTGCCTTTATCCGCCTGCCCTATTTTTCTGAACATACTACCGTCTTGCTCCATCCACGTCATTGCAAATGGTAGTATTTGTTTTCTTCTTAAGGCTGCTTACTGCACTTTTTAAACTGGATTTCATTCTTCCTTTTTGTTTGTAGTTTAGCTATGTTATTCACCATTCAACTCCTGGTTATGAACAATAGCTTTGTGTCAATCGACATGTATCTGTATCTATCTATCTAAAGGTCTGTCTGTCTATCTATGTATGTATATATCTATGTATCTATGTATCTATCTATCTATGTATCTATCTATCTATCTTCCTATCATCTATCTGTGATGTCTATCATCTATTAATCTATGTACCTATCTATCTATCTTTCACCTGTCGTCTGTCTACCTATCTATTTATGAAACAATCATCTTTTTGTCTGCCCATCTATCCTTATGTACAGAACAGTTAACAACATAGCCTATGTCTCTTCCCTACATTATGCTTCCAGAAACCTTGCAAGGTAACTAAGCCATAAGGAGAGCACTGTGTTCACCGATACGCTTTCAGGTAGAGTCAGCAGAGTGTGCTTACAAAACCAGTAAATGGAGGTGAAAGGACTTGAACCCGTATCTTTGTCCTCTGTCCTCTTATACTTCCTGCTCGCTTGTTGACTTTATTTAGCCACATTCAGTGAGTAAGTGATCCCTGAAGTCCACAAGTATCCTTCGTCTGGGCCTGTTGTCGACAGAAAAGTGTACTTGGCCCTTTGCACACCACCATGTTTGAGGGACATTGGCGTGATCACTGCTGATAGGTGGAGGGACAAATATGAATTAACACCTATTTCTGGACAGGAGCAGTTGGGAACAAAGAGTGTGTTGTGGAGTGAAGTGTTTATTTGAGTGTCCAAACTTCCCTCTTTAGGTGGTTATTACTTCTTTACATTCGTGAACATCATAAAAAGCAATGATTATAAATGCCCAGACGCATATTATTACAGCAATTCATTTGTTGAGGTGAGAGGAAATTAGAAGGAAGTTGCTGCACCACTAAATCTATGCCTGAGCCCTGCTGAAACCAAACAAAAAGAATTCACGGTGGCTAGATAGGGCTATTTTCTACTGACTCTCTCTGGGGTCCAAAACAGAATCCATTTCTTTCTTTGTTTCTCAGTTTCACTTGTGTAGGGTACCTGTCCCCGCCCCTTCAGCTTGTAGTTTGTCTGTGTCCTTGGATCTCAAGTGAGTCTCCAGTAAGGGAGCACGTAGGTGGTCTTGAGTTTTCATCAGTTCTTCTAACCCTGTGTCTTTTGATTGGAGCACTCAAAGGCTGTACTTTTATTCTGATATTTGAGAGCTGTGCTCTTACTGCACTTTGAAATTCTTTTTGTTCTCATTAATATACAATCACATGCAGAAAATTATGTTATTCTGTCTACCCTCTTCACCAAGTCACCCCAAATCCCAGTTACAGCCGCTCTCCGTCAGCATGTACTAAGATGCTGTAGAATCACTACATGTCTTCTCTGTGTTGTACAGCCCTACCCATGACACCCCACCCTACACATTATACATGCTAATCCTAATGCCCCCATTCTTTTTCCCCGCACTCATTTTTCCCTTCCCACAAACCCTACCCAGTCCCTTTCTCTTTGGTAACTGTTAGTCCACTCTCGGGTTCTGTGAGTCTGCTGCTGTCTTTTCCTTCAGTTTTTCTTTGTTATCATACTCCACACATGAGTGAAATCATTTGGTACATGTATTTCTCCGCCTGGCCTATTTGACTGAGCATAATACCCTCTAGCTCCATCCGCGTTATTACAAATGATAGGATTGGTTTTCTTCTTATGGCTGCTTACTGCACTTTTTAAACTGGATTTCCTTCTTCTTTTTTGTTTGTAGTTTTGCTATGTGCTTTCACCATTGCTCTCCTTGTTATGAGCAGTAGCTTTGTGTTAATCGATATGTACCTATATCTATCTATCTGTCTGTCTATCTATTTATCAATCACTCAATCAATCATCTTTTTGTCTGTCCATCTGTCCATGTGTACAAAACAGTTAACCATATACACTATAACACTTTCCTGCACTGTGCTCCCAAAAATCCTGCAAAGTATCTAGGCTGCAGAGGGAGCACTGGGTTTACCGAGACACTTGCAGTGCGAGTCGGCCGCGTGTACCTACAAAACCAGGAAATGGTTGTGCTGGGACTTGAACCCGTGTCTCTATCCTCTGTCCTCTTTCATCTCCTTCTAACTTGCTGTCTGTATTTAGCCACATTCATTGAATAAGTGCTCCCTGAAGATGTCAAGTATCATTTCTCTGGGCCTGTTGTCGACAGAAAAGTCAACATGTTGCTTTGCTCACCACCATGTTTGAAGGACATCAGCGTGATCACCGCCGATAGGACGGAGGGTCAAATAAAAAGGAACACCAATTTCTAGACAGGAGCAGTTGGGAGCTAACAGTGTATTGTGGTGTGACGTGTTTATTTGAGTGTCCAAACTTCCCTCTTTAGGTGGTTATTAGATTTTCACATTCGTGAACATCATAAAATTCACTGATTTCAAAGGCCCAGATGCTTACTATTACAGCAACTCAGTTGTTGAGGTGAGAGAAAATGAGAAGTATGTTGCTGCACCACTAAATCTATGGCTGGGAACTGTTGAAACCAAACACAAAGAATTCACGGTGGCCAGATAGTGCTATTTTCTGCTGACTGTCTCTGGGGACTCAAACAGAATCCATTTGCTTGATTGTTTGATTTTCCGTTTCAGTCGTGTAGAGTACTTGTCCACACACCTTCTTCTTGTAGGTTTTCTGTGTCCTTGGATCTCAAGTGAGTCTCCTGTAAGTAAGCACGTAGGTGTCTTGAGTTTTCATCCCTTCTTTTATCCCTGTGTCTTTTGTTTGCAGCACTCAGTGCCTGACCTTTTATTCTGATGATTCAGAGCTGTGCACTTATTGCACTTAAAGAATATTTTTTATCATTAATCTACAATCACGTGAAGAACATTATGTTTACTATGCTCCCCCCTTAACCAAGTCCCACCGAAAAACCTTTTCAGTCACTGTCGATCAGCGTAGTTGGATGCTGTAGACCCCTTCACCATGTCCCCCCCAAAAGTCCACGTTACAGTCACTGTCCATCAGTGAGTAGTAAGATGCTATATGATCTCTACTAGTCTTCTCTGTGTTGTACAGTACTCCGCATGCACACCCGACCCCACGCATTATACATGCTAAACTTAATGCCCCCATTCTTTCTCCCCACACTTATCCCTCCCTTCAGACTCACCCTGCCCAGTCCTTTTTCCTTTGGTTACTTTTAGTCAAGTCTCGGGTTCTGTGAGTCTGCTGCTGTTTTTTTACTTCAGTTTTTCTTTGTTGTTATACTCCACACATGAGTGAAATCACTTGGTACTTGCCTTTATCCGCCTGCCCTATTTTTCTGAACATACTACCGTCTTGCTCCATCCACGTCATTGCAAATGGTAGTATTTGTTTTCTTCTTAAGGCTGCTTACTGCACTTTTTAAACTGGATTTCATTCTTCCTTTTTGTTTGTAGTTTAGCTATGTTATTCACCATTCAACTCCTGGTTATGAACAATAGCTTTGTGTCAATCGACATGTATCTGTATCTATCTATCTAAAGGTCTGTCTGTCTATCTATGTATGTATATATCTATGTATCTATGTATCTATCTATCTATGTATCTATCTATCTATCTTCCTATCATCTATCTGTGATGTCTATCATCTATTAATCTATGTACCTATCTATCTATCTTTCACCTGTCGTCTGTCTACCTATCTATTTATGAAACAATCATCTTTTTGTCTGCCCATCTATCCTTATGTACAGAACAGTTAACAACATAGCCTATGTCTCTTCCCTACATTATGCTTCCAGAAACCTTGCAAGGTAACTAAGCCATAAGGAGAGCACTGTGTTCACCGATACGCTTTCAGGTAGAGTCAGCAGAGTGTGCTTACAAAACCAGTAAATGGAGGTGAAAGGACTTGAACCCGTATCTTTGTCCTCTGTCCTCTTATACTTCCTGCTCGCTTGTTGACTTTATTTAGCCACATTCAGTGAGTAAGTGATCCCTGAAGTCCACAAGTATCCTTCGTCTGGGCCTGTTGTCGACAGAAAAGTGTACTTGGCCCTTTGCACACCACCATGTTTGAGGGACATTGGCGTGATCACTGCTGATAGGTGGAGGGACAAATATGAATTAACACCTATTTCTGGACAGGAGCAGTTGGGAACAAAGAGTGTGTTGTGGAGTGAAGTGTTTATTTGAGTGTCCAAACTTCCCTCTTTAGGTGGTTATTACTTCTTTACATTCGTGAACATCATAAAAAGCAATGATTATAAATGCCCAGACGCATATTATTACAGCAATTCATTTGTTGAGGTGAGAGGAAATTAGAAGGAAGTTGCTGCACCACTAAATCTATGCCTGAGCCCTGCTGAAACCAAACAAAAAGAATTCACGGTGGCTAGATAGGGCTATTTTCTACTGACTCTCTCTGGGGTCCAAAACAGAATCCATTTCTTTCTTTGTTTCTCAGTTTCACTTGTGTAGGGTACCTGTCCCCGCCCCTTCAGCTTGTAGTTTGTCTGTGTCCTTGGATCTCAAGTGAGTCTCCAGTAAGGGAGCACGTAGGTGGTCTTGAGTTTTCATCAGTTCTTCTAACCCTGTGTCTTTTGATTGGAGCACTCAAAGGCTGTACTTTTATTCTGATATTTGAGAGCTGTGCTCTTACTGCACTTTGAAATTCTTTTTGTTCTCATTAATATACAATCACATGCAGAAAATTATGTTATTCTGTCTACCCTCTTCACCAAGTCACCCCAAATCCCAGTTACAGCCGCTCTCCGTCAGCATGTACTAAGATGCTGTAGAATCACTACATGTCTTCTCTGTGTTGTACAGCCCTACCCATGACACCCCACCCTACACATTATACATGCTAATCCTAATGCCCCCATTCTTTTTCCCCGCACTCATTTTTCCCTTCCCACAAACCCTACCCAGTCCCTTTCTCTTTGGTAACTGTTAGTCCACTCTCGGGTTCTGTGAGTCTGCTGCTGTCTTTTCCTTCAGTTTTTCTTTGTTATCATACTCCACACATGAGTGAAATCATTTGGTACATGTATTTCTCCGCCTGGCCTATTTGACTGAGCATAATACCCTCTAGCTCCATCCGCGTTATTACAAATGATAGGATTGGTTTTCTTCTTATGGCTGCTTACTGCACTTTTTAAACTGGATTTCCTTCTTCTTTTTTGTTTGTAGTTTTGCTATGTGCTTTCACCATTGCTCTCCTTGTTATGAGCAGTAGCTTTGTGTTAATCGATATGTACCTATATCTATCTATCTGTCTGTCTATCTATTTATCAATCACTCAATCAATCATCTTTTTGTCTGTCCATCTGTCCATGTGTACAAAACAGTTAACCATATACACTATAACACTTTCCTGCACTGTGCTCCCAAAAATCCTGCAAAGTATCTAGGCTGCAGAGGGAGCACTGGGTTTACCGAGACACTTGCAGTGCGAGTCGGCCGCGTGTACCTACAAAACCAGGAAATGGTTGTGCTGGGACTTGAACCCGTGTCTCTATCCTCTGTCCTCTTTCATCTCCTTCTAACTTGCTGTCTGTATTTAGCCACATTCATTGAATAAGTGCTCCCTGAAGATGTCAAGTATCATTTCTCTGGGCCTGTTGTCGACAGAAAAGTCAACATGTTGCTTTGCTCACCACCATGTTTGAAGGACATCAGCGTGATCACCGCCGATAGGACGGAGGGTCAAATAAAAAGGAACACCAATTTCTAGACAGGAGCAGTTGGGAGCTAACAGTGTATTGTGGTGTGACGTGTTTATTTGAGTGTCCAAACTTCCCTCTTTAGGTGGTTATTAGATTTTCACATTCGTGAACATCATAAAATTCACTGATTTCAAAGGCCCAGATGCTTACTATTACAGCAACTCAGTTGTTGAGGTGAGAGAAAATGAGAAGTATGTTGCTGCACCACTAAATCTATGGCTGGGAACTGTTGAAACCAAACACAAAGAATTCACGGTGGCCAGATAGTGCTATTTTCTGCTGACTGTCTCTGGGGACTCAAACAGAATCCATTTGCTTGATTGTTTGATTTTCCGTTTCAGTCGTGTAGAGTACTTGTCCACACACCTTCTTCTTGTAGGTTTTCTGTGTCCTTGGATCTCAAGTGAGTCTCCTGTAAGTAAGCACGTAGGTGTCTTGAGTTTTCATCCCTTCTTTTATCCCTGTGTCTTTTGTTTGCAGCACTCAGTGCCTGACCTTTTATTCTGATGATTCAGAGCTGTGCACTTATTGCACTTAAAGAATATTTTTTATCATTAATCTACAATCACGTGAAGAACATTATGTTTACTATGCTCCCCCCTTAACCAAGTCCCACCGAAAAACCTTTTCAGTCACTGTCGATCAGCGTAGATGGATGCTGTAGACCCCTTCACCATGTCCCCCCCAAAAGTCCACGTTACAGTCACTGTCCATCAGTGAGTAGTAAGATGCTATATGATCTCTACTAGTCTTCTCTGTGTTGTACAGTACTCCGCATGCACACCCGACCCCACGCATTATACATGCTAAACTTAATGCCCCCATTCTTTCTCCCCACACTTATCCCTCCCTTCAGACTCACCCTGCCCAGTCCTTTTTCCTTTGGTTACTTTTAGTCAAGTCTCGGGTTCTGTGAGTCTGCTGCTGTTTTTTTACTTCAGTTTTTCTTTGTTGTTATACTCCACACATGAGTGAAATCACTTGGTACTTGCCTTTATCCGCCTGCCCTATTTTTCTGAACATACTACCGTCTTGCTCCATCCACGTCATTGCAAATGGTAGTATTTGTTTTCTTCTTAAGGCTGCTTACTGCACTTTTTAAACTGGATTTCATTCTTCCTTTTTGTTTGTAGTTTAGCTATGTTATTCACCATTCAACTCCTGGTTATGAACAATAGCTTTGTGTCAATCGACATGTATCTGTATCTATCTATCTAAAGGTCTGTCTGTCTATCTATGTATGTATATATCTATGTATCTATGTATCTATCTATCTATGTATCTATCTATCTATCTTCCTATCATCTATCTGTGATGTCTATCATCTATTAATCTATGTACCTATCTATCTATCTTTCACCTGTCGTCTGTCTACCTATCTATTTATGAAACAATCATCTTTTTGTCTGCCCATCTATCCTTATGTACAGAACAGTTAACAACATAGCCTATGTCTCTTCCCTACATTATGCTTCCAGAAACCTTGCAAGGTAACTAAGCCATAAGGAGAGCACTGTGTTCACCGATACGCTTTCAGGTAGAATCAGCAGAGTGTGCTTACAAAACCAGTAAATGGAGGTGAAAGGACTTGAACCCGTATCTTTGTCCTCTGTCCTCTTATACTTCCTGCTCGCTTGTTGACTTTATTTAGCCACATTCAGTGAGTAAGTGATCCCTGAAGTCCACAAGTATCCTTCGTCTGGGCCTGTTGTCGACAGAAAAGTGTACTTGGCCCTTTGCACACCACCATGTTTGAGGGACATTGGCGTGATCACTGCTGATAGGTGGAGGGACAAATATGAATTAACACCTATTTCTGGACAGGAGCAGTTGGGAACAAAGAGTGTGTTGTGGAGTGAAGTGTTTATTTGAGTGTCCAAACTTCCCTCTTTAGGTGGTTATTACTTCTTTACATTCGTGAACATCATAAAAAGCAATGATTATAAATGCCCAGACGCATATTATTACAGCAATTCATTTGTTGAGGTGAGAGGAAATTAGAAGGAAGTTGCTGCACCACTAAATCTATGCCTGAGCCCTGCTGAAACCAAACAAAAAGAATTCACGGTGGCTAGATAGGGCTATTTTCTACTGACTCTCTCTGGGGTCCAAAACAGAATCCATTTCTTTCTTTGTTTCTCAGTTTCACTTGTGTAGGGTACCTGTCCCCGCCCCTTCAGCTTGTAGTTTGTCTGTGTCCTTGGATCTCAAGTGAGTCTCCAGTAAGGGAGCACGTAGGTGGTCTTGAGTTTTCATCAGTTCTTCTAACCCTGTGTCTTTTGATTGGAGCACTCAAAGGCTGTACTTTTATTCTGATATTTGAGAGCTGTGCTCTTACTGCACTTTGAAATTCTTTTTGTTCTCATTAATATACAATCACATGCAGAAAATTATGTTATTCTGTCTACCCTCTTCACCAAGTCACCCCAAATCCCAGTTACAGCCGCTCTCCGTCAGCATGTACTAAGATGCTGTAGAATCACTACATGTCTTCTCTGTGTTGTACAGCCCTACCCATGACACCCCACCCTACACATTATACATGCTAATCCTAATGCCCCCATTCTTTTTCCCCGCACTCATTTTTCCCTTCCCACAAACCCTACCCAGTCCCTTTCTCTTTGGTAACTGTTAGTCCACTCTCGGGTTCTGTGAGTCTGCTGCTGTCTTTTCCTTCAGTTTTTCTTTGTTATCATACTCCACACATGAGTGAAATCATTTGGTACATGTATTTCTCCGCCTGGCCTATTTGACTGAGCATAATACCCTCTAGCTCCATCCGCGTTATTACAAATGATAGGATTGGTTTTCTTCTTATGGCTGCTTACTGCACTTTTTAAACTGGATTTCCTTCTTCTTTTTTGTTTGTAGTTTTGCTATGTGCTTTCACCATTGCTCTCCTTGTTATGAGCAGTAGCTTTGTGTTAATCGATATGTACCTATATCTATCTATCTGTCTGTCTATCTATTTATCAATCACTCAATCAATCATCTTTTTGTCTGTCCATCTGTCCATGTGTACAAAACAGTTAACCATATACACTATAACACTTTCCTGCACTGTGCTCCCAAAAATCCTGCAAAGTATCTAGGCTGCAGAGGGAGCACTGGGTTTACCGAGACACTTGCAGTGCGAGTCGGCCGCGTGTACCTACAAAACCAGGAAATGGTTGTGCTGGGACTTGAACCCGTGTCTCTATCCTCTGTCCTCTTTCATCTCCTTCTAACTTGCTGTCTGTATTTAGCCACATTCATTGAATAAGTGCTCCCTGAAGATGTCAAGTATCATTTCTCTGGGCCTGTTGTCGACAGAAAAGTCAACATGTTGCTTTGCTCACCACCATGTTTGAAGGACATCAGCGTGATCACCGCCGATAGGACGGAGGGTCAAATAAAAAGGAACACCAATTTCTAGACAGGAGCAGTTGGGAGCTAACAGTGTATTGTGGTGTGACGTGTTTATTTGAGTGTCCAAACTTCCCTCTTTAGGTGGTTATTAGATTTTCACATTCGTGAACATCATAAAATTCACTGATTTCAAAGGCCCAGATGCTTACTATTACAGCAACTCAGTTGTTGAGGTGAGAGAAAATGAGAAGTATGTTGCTGCACCACTAAATCTATGGCTGGGAACTGTTGAAACCAAACACAAAGAATTCACGGTGGCCAGATAGTGCTATTTTCTGCTGACTGTCTCTGGGGACTCAAACAGAATCCATTTGCTTGATTGTTTGATTTTCCGTTTCAGTCGTGTAGAGTACTTGTCCACACACCTTCTTCTTGTAGGTTTTCTGTGTCCTTGGATCTCAAGTGAGTCTCCTGTAAGTAAGCACGTAGGTGTCTTGAGTTTTCATCCCTTCTTTTATCCCTGTGTCTTTTGTTTGCAGCACTCAGTGCCTGACCTTTTATTCTGATGATTCAGAGCTGTGCACTTATTGCACTTAAAGAATATTTTTTATCATTAATCTACAATCACGTGAAGAACATTATGTTTACTATGCTCCCCCCTTAACCAAGTCCCACCGAAAAACCTTTTCAGTCACTGTCGATCAGCGTAGTTGGATGCTGTAGACCCCTTCACCATGTCCCCCCCAAAAGTCCACGTTACAGTCACTGTCCATCAGTGAGTAGTAAGATGCTATATGATCTCTACTAGTCTTCTCTGTGTTGTACAGTACTCCGCATGCACACCCGACCCCACGCATTATACATGCTAAACTTAATGCCCCCATTCTTTCTCCCCACACTTATCCCTCCCTTCAGACTCACCCTGCCCAGTCCTTTTTCCTTTGGTTACTTTTAGTCAAGTCTCGGGTTCTGTGAGTCTGCTGCTGTTTTTTTACTTCAGTTTTTCTTTGTTGTTATACTCCACACATGAGTGAAATCACTTGGTACTTGCCTTTATCCGCCTGCCCTATTTTTCTGAACATACTACCGTCTTGCTCCATCCACGTCATTGCAAATGGTAGTATTTGTTTTCTTCTTAAGGCTGCTTACTGCACTTTTTAAACTGGATTTCATTCTTCCTTTTTGTTTGTAGTTTAGCTATGTTATTCACCATTCAACTCCTGGTTATGAACAATAGCTTTGTGTCAATCGACATGTATCTGTATCTATCTATCTAAAGGTCTGTCTGTCTATCTATGTATGTATATATCTATGTATCTATGTATCTATCTATCTATGTATCTATCTATCTATCTTCCTATCATCTATCTATGATGTCTATCATCTATTAATCTATGTACCTATCTATCTATCTTTCACCTGTCGTCTGTCTACCTATCTATTTATGAAACAATCATCTTTTTGTCTGCCCATCTATCCTTATGTACAGAACAGTTAACAATATAGCCTATGTCTCTTCCCTACATTATGCTTCCAGAAACCTTGCAAGGTAACTAAGCCATAAGGAGAGCACTGTGTTCACCGATACGCTTTCAGGTAGAGTCAGCAGAGTGTGCTTACAAAACCAGTAAATGGAGGTGAAAGGACTTGAACCCGTATCTTTGTCCTCTGTCCTCTTATACTTCCTGCTCGCTTGTTGACTTTATTTAGCCACATTCAGTGAGTAAGTGATCCCTGAAGTCCACAAGTATCCTTCGTCTGGGCCTGTTGTCGACAGAAAAGTGTACTTGGCCCTTTGCACACCACCATGTTTGAGGGACATTGGCGTGATCACTGCTGATAGGTGGAGGGACAAATATGAATTAACACCTATTTCTGGACAGGAGCAGTTGGGAACAAAGAGTGTGTTGTGGAGTGAAGTGTTTATTTGAGTGTCCAAACTTCCCTCTTTAGGTGGTTATTACTTCTTTACATTCGTGAACATCATAAAAAGCAATGATTATAAATGCCCAGACGCATATTATTACAGCAATTCATTTGTTGAGGTGAGAGGAAATTAGAAGGAAGTTGCTGCACCCCTAAATCTATGCCTGAGCCCTGCTGAAACCAAACAAAAAGAATTCACGGTGGCTAGATAGGGCTATTTTCTACTGACTCTCTCTGGGGTCCAAAACAGAATTCATTTCTTTCTTTGTTTCTCAGTTTCACTTGTGTAGGGTACCTGTCCCCGCCCCTTCAGCTTGTAGTTTGTCTGTGTCCTTGGATCTCAAGTGAGTCTCCAGTAAGGGAGCACGTAGGTGGTCTTGAGTTTTCATCAGTTCTTCTAACCCTGTGTCTTTTGATTGGAGCACTCAAAGGCTGTACTTTTATTCTGATATTTGAGAGCTGTGCTCTTACTGCACTTTGAAATTCTTTTTGTTCTCATTAATATACAATCACATGCAGAAAATTATGTTATTCTGTCTACCCTCTTCACCAAGTCACCCCAAATCCCAGTTACAGCCGCTCTCCGTCAGCATGTACTAAGATGCTGTAGAATCACTACATGTCTTCTCTGTGTTGTACAGCCCTACCCATGACACCCCACCCTACACATTATACATGCTAATCCTAATGCCCCCATTCTTTTTCCCCGCACTCATTTTTCCCTTCCCACAAACCCTACCCAGTCCCTTTCTCTTTGGTAACTGTTAGTCCACTCTCGGGTTCTGTGAGTCTGCTGCTGTCTTTTCCTTCAGTTTTTCTTTGTTATCATACTCCACACATGAGTGAAATCATTTGGTACATGTATTTCTCCGCCTGGCCTATTTGACTGAGCATAATACCCTCTAGCTCCATCCGCGTTATTACAAATGATAGGATTGGTTTTCTTCTTATGGCTGCTTACTGCACTTTTTAAACTGGATTTCCTTCTTCTTTTTTGTTTGTAGTTTTGCTATGTGCTTTCACCATTGCTCTCTTTGTTATGAGCAGTAGCTTTGTGTTAATCGATATGTACCTATATCTATCTATCTGTCTGTCTATCTATTTATCAATCACTCAATCAATCATCTTTTTGTCTGTCCATCTGTCCATGTGTACAAAACAGTTAACCATATACACTATAACACTTTCCTGCACTGTGCTCCCAAAAATCCTGCAAAGTATCTAGGCTGCAGAGGGAGCACTGGGTTTACCGAGACACTTGCAGTGCGTGTCGGCCGCGTGTACCTACAAAACCAGGAAATGGTTGTGCTGGGACTTGAACCCGTGTCTCTATCCTCTGTCCTCTTTCATCTCCTTCTAACTTGCTGTCTGTATTTAGCCACATTCATTGAATAAGTGCTCCCTGAAGATGTCAAGTATCATTTCTCTGGGCCTGTTGTCGACAGAAAAGTCAACATGTTGCTTTGCTCACCACCATGTTTGAAGGACATCAGCGTGATCACCGCCGATAGGACGGAGGGTCAAATAAAAAGGAACACCAATTTCTAGACAGGAGCAGTTGGGAGCTAACAGTGTATTGTGGTGTGACGTGTTTATTTGAGTGTCCAAACTTCCCTCTTTAGGTGGTTATTAGATTTTCACATTCGTGAACATCATAAAATTCACTGATTTCAAAGGCCCAGATGCTTACTATTACAGCAACTCAGTTGTTGAGGTGAGAGAAAATGAGAAGTATGTTGCTGCACCACTAAATCTATGGCTGGGAACTGTTGAAACCAAACACAAAGAATTCACGGTGGCCAGATAGTGCTATTTTCTGCTGACTGTCTCTGGGGACTCAAACAGAATCCATTTGCTTGATTGTTTGATTTTCCGTTTCAGTCGTGTAGAGTACTTGTCCACACACCTTCTTCTTGTAGGTTTTCTGTGTCCTTGGATCTCAAGTGAGTCTCCTGTAAGTAAGCACGTAGGTGTCTTGAGTTTTCATCCCTTCTTTTATCCCTGTGTCTTTTGTTTGCAGCACTCAGTGCCTGACCTTTTATTCTGATGATTCAGAGCTGTGCACTTATTGCACTTAAAGAATATTTTTTATCATTAATCTACAATCACGTGAAGAACATTATGTTTACTATGCTCCCCCCTTAACCAAGTCCCACCGAAAAACCTTTTCAGTCACTGTCGATCAGCGTAGTTGGATGCTGTAGACCCCTTCACCATGTCCCCCCCAAAAGTCCACGTTACAGTCACTGTCCATCAGTGAGTAGTAAGATGCTATATGATCTCTACTAGTCTTCTCTGTGTTGTACAGTACTCCGCATGCACACCCGACCCCACGCATTATACATGCTAAACTTAATGCCCCCATTCTTTCTCCCCACACTTATCCCTCCCTTCAGACTCACCCTGCCCAGTCCTTTTTCCTTTGGTTACTTTTAGTCAAGTCTCGGGTTCTGTGAGTCTGCTGCTGTTTTTTTACTTCAGTTTTTCTTTGTTGTTATACTCCACACATGAGTGAAATCACTTGGTACTTGCCTTTATCCGCCTGCCCTATTTTTCTGAACATACTACCGTCTTGCTCCATCCACGTCATTGCAAATGGTAGTATTTGTTTTCTTCTTAAGGCTGCTTACTGCACTTTTTAAACTGGATTTCATTCTTCCTTTTTGTTTGTAGTTTAGCTATGTTATTCACCATTCAACTCCTGGTTATGAACAATAGCTTTGTGTCAATCGACATGTATCTGTATCTATCTATCTAAAGGTCTGTCTGTCTATCTATGTATGTATATATCTATGTATCTATGTATCTATCTATCTATGTATCTATCTATCTATCTTCCTATCATCTATCTATGATGTCTATCATCTATTAATCTATGTACCTATCTATCTATCTTTCACCTGTCGTCTGTCTACCTATCTATTTATGAAACAATCATCTTTTTGTCTGCCCATCTATCCTTATGTACAGAACAGTTAACAACATAGCCTATGTCTCTTCCCTACATTATGCTTCCAGAAACCTTGCAAGGTAACTAAGCCATAAGGAGAGCACTGTGTTCACCGATACGCTTTCAGGTAGAGTCAGCAGAGTGTGCTTACAAAACCAGTAAATGGAGGTGAAAGGACTTGAACCCGTATCTTTGTCCTCTGTCCTCTTATACTTCCTGCTCGCTTGTTGACTTTATTTAGCCACATTCAGTGAGTAAGTGATCCCTGAAGTCCACAAGTATCCTTCGTCTGGGCCTGTTGTCGACAGAAAAGTGTACTTGGCCCTTTGCACACCACCATGTTTGAGGGACATTGGCGTGATCACTGCTGATAGGTGGAGGGACAAATATGAATTAACACCTATTTCTGGACAGGAGCAGTTGGGAACAAAGAGTGTGTTGTGGAGTGAAGTGTTTATTTGAGTGTCCAAACTTCCCTCTTTAGGTGGTTATTACTTCTTTACATTCGTGAACATCATAAAAAGCAATGATTATAAATGCCCAGACGCATATTTTTACAGCAATTCATTTGTTGAGGTGAGAGGAAATTAGAAGGAAGTTGCTGCACCCCTAAATCTATGCCTGAGCCCTGCTGAAACCAAACAAAAAGAATTCACGGTGGCTAGATAGGGCTATTTTCTACTGACTCTCTCTGGGGTCCAAAACAGAATTCATTTCTTTCTTTGTTTCTCAGTTTCACTTGTGTAGGGTACCTGTCCCCGCCCCTTCAGCTTGTAGTTTGTCTGTGTCCTTGGATCTCAAGTGAGTCTCCAGTAAGGGAGCACGTAGGTGGTCTTGAGTTTTCATCAGTTCTTCTAACCCTGTGTCTTTTGATTGGAGCACTCAAAGGCTGTACTTTTATTCTGATATTTGAGAGCTGTGCTCTTACTGCACTTTGAAATTCTTTTTGTTCTCATTAATATACAATCACATGCAGAAAATTATGTTATTCTGTCTACCCTCTTCACCAAGTCACCCCAAATCCCAGTTACAGCCGCTCTCCGTCAGCATGTACTAAGATGCTGTAGAATCACTACATGTCTTCTCTGTGTTGTACAGCCCTACCCATGACACCCCACCCTACACATTATACATGCTAATCCTAATGCCCCCATTCTTTTTCCCCGCACTCATTTTTCCCTTCCCACAAACCCTACCCAGTCCCTTTCTCTTTGGTAACTGTTAGTCCACTCTCGGGTTCTGTGAGTCTGCTGCTGTCTTTTCCTTCAGTTTTTCTTTGTTATCATACTCCACACATGAGTGAAATCATTTGGTACATGTATTTCTCCGCCTGGCCTATTTGACTGAGCATAATACCCTCTAGCTCCATCCGCGTTATTACAAATGATAGGATTGGTTTTCTTCTTATGGCTGCTTACTGCACTTTTTAAACTGGATTTCCTTCTTCTTTTTTGTTTGTAGTTTTGCTATGTGCTTTCACCATTGCTCTCTTTGTTATGAGCAGTAGCTTTGTGTTAATCGATATGTACCTATATCTATCTATCTGTCTGTCTATCTATTTATCAATCACTCAATCAATCATCTTTTTGTCTGTCCATCTGTCCATGTGTACAAAACAGTTAACCATATACACTATAACACTTTCCTGCACTGTGCTCCCAAAAATCCTGCAAAGTATCTAGGCTGCAGAGGGAGCACTGGGTTTACCGAGACACTTGCAGTGCGTGTCGGCCGCGTGTACCTACAAAACCAGGAAATGGTTGTGCTGGGACTTGAACCCGTGTCTCTATCCTCTGTCCTCTTTCATCTCCTTCTAACTTGCTGTCTGTATTTAGCCACATTCATTGAATAAGTGCTCCCTGAAGATGTCAAGTATCATTTCTCTGGGCCTGTTGTCGACAGAAAAGTCAACTTGTTGCTTTGCTCACCACCATGTTTGAAGGACATCAGCGTGATCACCGCCGATAGGACGGAGGGTCAAATAAAAAGGAACACCAATTTCTAGACAGGAGCAGTTGGGAGCTAACAGTGTATTGTGGTGTGACGTGTTTATTTGAGTGTCCAAACTTCCCTCTTTAGGTGGTTATTAGATTTTCACATTCGTGAACATCATAAAATTCACTGATTTCAAAGGCCCAGATGCTTACTATTACAGCAACTCAGTTGTTGATTTGAGAGAAAATGAGAAGTATGTTGCTGCACCACTAAATCTATGGCTGGGAACTGTTGAAACCAAACACAAAGAATTCACGGTGGCCAGATAGTGCTATTTTCTGCTGACTGTCTCTGGGGACTCAAACAGAATCCATTTGCTTGATTGTTTGATTTTCCGTTTCAGTCGTGTAGAGTACTTGTCCACACACCTTCTTCTTGTAGGTTTTCTGTGTCCTTGGATCTCAAGTGAGTCTCCTGTAAGTAAGCACGTAGGTGTCTTGAGTTTTCATCCCTTCTTTTATCCCTGTGTCTTTTGTTTGCAGGACTCAGTGCCTGACCTTTTATTCTGATGATTCAGAGCTGTGCACTTATTGCACTTAAAGAACATTTTTTATCATTAATCTACAATCACGTGAAGAACATTATGTTTACTATGCTCCCCCCTTAACCAAGTCCCACCGAAAAACCTTTTCAGTCACTGTCGATCAGCGTAGTTGGATGCTGTAGACCCCTTCACCATGTCCCCCCCAAAAGTCCACGTTACAGTCACTGTCCATCAGTGAGTAGTAAGATGCTATATGATCTCTACTAGTCTTCTCTGTGTTGTACAGTACTCCGCATGCACACCCGACCCCACGCATTATACATGCTAAACTTAATGCCCCCATTCTTTCTCCCCACACTTATCCCTCCCTTCAGACTCACCCTGCCCAGTCCTTTTTCCTTTGGTTACTTTTAGTCAAGTCTCGGGTTCTGTGAGTCTGCTGCTGTTTTTTTACTTCAGTTTTTCTTTGTTGTTATACTCCACACATGAGTGAAATCACTTGGTACTTGCCTTTATCCGCCTGCCCTATTTTTCTGAACATACTACCGTCTTGCTCCATCCACGTCATTGCAAATGGTAGTATTTGTTTTCTTCTTAAGGCTGCTTACTGCACTTTTTAAACTGGATTTCATTCTTCCTTTTTGTTTGTAGTTTAGCTATGTTATTCACCATTCAACTCCTGGTTATGAACAATAGCTTTGTGTCAATCGACATGTATCTGTATCTATCTATCTAAAGGTCTGTCTGTCTATCTATGTATGTATATATCTATGTATCTATGTATCTATCTATCTATGTATCTATCTATCTATCTTCCTATCATCTATCTATGATGTCTATCATCTATTAATCTATGTACCTATCTATCTATCTTTCACCTGTCGTCTGTCTACCTATCTATTTATGAAACAATCATCTTTTTGTCTGCCCATCTATCCTTATGTACAGAACAGTTAACAACATAGCCTATGTCTCTTCCCTACATTATGCTTCCAGAAACCTTGCAAGGTAACTAAGCCATAAGGAGAGCACTGTGTTCACCGATACGCTTTCAGGTAGAGTCAGCAGAGTGTGCTTACAAAACCAGTAAATGGAGGTGAAAGGACTTGAACCCGTATCTTTGTCCTCTGTCCTCTTATACTTCCTGCTCGCTTGTTGACTTTATTTAGCCACATTCAGTGAGTAAGTGATCCCTGAAGTCCACAAGTATCCTTCGTCTGGGCCTGTTGTCGACAGAAAAGTGTACTTGGCCCTTTGCACACCACCATGTTTGAGGGACATTGGCGTGATCACTGCTGATAGGTGGAGGGACAAATATGAATTAACACCTATTTCTGGACAGGAGCAGTTGGGAACAAAGAGTGTGTTGTGGAGTGAAGTGTTTATTTGAGTGTCCAAACTTCCCTCTTTAGGTGGTTATTACTTCTTTACATTCGTGAACATCATAAAAAGCAATGATTATAAATGCCCAGACGCATATTATTACAGCAATTCATTTGTTGAGGTGAGAGGAAATTAGAAGGAAGTTGCTGCACCCCTAAATCTATGCCTGAGCCCTGCTGAAACCAAACAAAAAGAATTCACGGTGGCTAGATAGGGCTATTTTCTACTGACTCTCTCTGGGGTCCAAAACAGAATTCATTTCTTTCTTTGTTTCTCAGTTTCACTTGTGTAGGGTACCTGTCCCCGCCCCTTCAGCTTGTAGTTTGTCTGTGTCCTTGGATCTCAAGTGAGTCTCCAGTAAGGGAGCACGTAGGTGGTCTTGAGTTTTCATCAGTTCTTCTAACCCTGTGTCTTTTGATTGGAGCACTCAAAGGCTGTACTTTTATTCTGATATTTGAGAGCTGTGCTCTTACTGCACTTTGAAATTCTTTTTGTTCTCATTAATATACAATCACATGCAGAAAATTATGTTATTCTGTCTACCCTCTTCACCAAGTCACCCCAAATCCCAGTTACAGCCGCTCTCCGTCAGCATGTACTAAGATGCTGTAGAATCACTACATGTCTTCTCTGTGTTGTACAGCCCTACCCATGACACCCCACCCTACACATTATACATGCTAATCCTAATGCCCCCATTCTTTTTCCCCGCACTCATTTTTCCCTTCCCACAAACCCTACCCAGTCCCTTTCTCTTTGGTAACTGTTAGTCCACTCTCGGGTTCTGTGAGTCTGCTGCTGTCTTTTCCTTCAGTTTTTCTTTGTTATCATACTCCACACATGAGTGAAATCATTTGGTACATGTATTTCTCCGCCTGGCCTATTTGACTGAGCATAATACCCTCTAGCTCCATCCGCGTTATTACAAATGATAGGATTGGTTTTCTTCTTATGGCTGCTTACTGCACTTTTTAAACTGGATTTCCTTCTTCTTTTTTGTTTGTAGTTTTGCTATGTGCTTTCACCATTGCTCTCTTTGTTATGAGCAGTAGCTTTGTGTTAATCGATATGTACCTATATCTATCTATCTGTCTGTCTATCTATTTATCAATCACTCAATCAATCATCTTTTTGTCTGTCCATCTGTCCATGTGTACAAAACAGTTAACCATATACACTATAACACTTTCCTGCACTGTGCTCCCAAAAATCCTGCAAAGTATCTAGGCTGCAGAGGGAGCACTGGGTTTACCGAGACACTTGCAGTGCGTGTCGGCCGCGTGTACCTACAAAACCAGGAAATGGTTGTGCTGGGACTTGAACCCGTGTCTCTATCCTCTGTCCTCTTTCATCTCCTTCTAACTTGCTGTCTGTATTTAGCCACATTCATTGAATAAGTGCTCCCTGAAGATGTCAAGTATCATTTCTCTGGGCCTGTTGTCGACAGAAAAGTCAACTTGTTGCTTTGCTCACCACCATGTTTGAAGGACATCAGCGTGATCACCGCCGATAGGACGGAGGGTCAAATAAAAAGGAACACCAATTTCTAGACAGGAGCAGTTGGGAGCTAACAGTGTATTGTGGTGTGACGTGTTTATTTGAGTGTCCAAACTTCCCTCTTTAGGTGGTTATTAGATTTTCACATTCGTGAACATCATAAAATTCACTGATTTCAAAGGCCCAGATGCTTACTATTACAGCAACTCAGTTGTTGATTTGAGAGAAAATGAGAAGTATGTTGCTGCACCACTAAATCTATGGCTGGGAACTGTTGAAACCAAACACAAAGAATTCACGGTGGCCAGATAGTGCTATTTTCTGCTGACTGTCTCTGGGGACTCAAACAGAATCCATTTGCTTGATTGTTTGATTTTCCGTTTCAGTCGTGTAGAGTACTTGTCCACACACCTTCTTCTTGTAGGTTTTCTGTGTCCTTGGATCTCAAGTGAGTCTCCTGTAAGTAAGCACGTAGGTGTCTTGAGTTTTCATCCCTTCTTTTATCCCTGTGTCTTTTGTTTGCAGGACTCAGTGCCTGACCTTTTATTCTGATGATTCAGAGCTGTGCACTTATTGCACTTAAAGAACATTTTTTATCATTAATCTACAATCACGTGAAGAACATTATGTTTACTATGCTCCCCCCTTAACCAAGTCCCACCGAAAAACCTTTTCAGTCACTGTCGATCAGCGTAGTTGGATGCTGTAGACCCCTTCACCATGTCCCCCCCAAAAGTCCACGTTACAGTCACTGTCCATCAGTGAGTAGTAAGATGCTATATGATCTCTACTAGTCTTCTCTGTGTTGTACAGTACTCCGCATGCACACCCGACCCCACGCATTATACATGCTAAACTTAATGCCCCCATTCTTTCTCCCCACACTTATCCCTCCCTTCAGACTCACCCTGCCCAGTCCTTTTTCCTTTGGTTACTTTTAGTCAAGTCTCGGGTTCTGTGAGTCTGCTGCTGTTTTTTTACTTCAGTTTTTCTTTGTTGTTATACTCCACACATGAGTGAAATCACTTGGTACTTGCCTTTATCCGCCTGCCCTATTTTTCTGAACATACTACCGTCTTGCTCCATCCACGTCATTGCAAATGGTAGTATTTGTTTTCTTCTTAAGGCTGCTTACTGCACTTTTTAAACTGGATTTCATTCTTCCTTTTTGTTTGTAGTTTAGCTATGTTATTCACCATTCAACTCCTGGTTATGAACAATAGCTTTGTGTCAATCGACATGTATCTGTATCTATCTATCTAAAGGTCTGTCTGTCTATCTATGTATGTATATATCTATGTATCTATGTATCTATCTATCTATGTATCTATCTATCTATCTTCCTATCATCTATCTATGATGTCTATCATCTATTAATCTATGTACCTATCTATCTATCTTTCACCTGTCGTCTGTCTACCTATCTATTTATGAAACAATCATCTTTTTGTCTGCCCATCTATCCTTATGTACAGAACAGTTAACAACATAGCCTATGTCTCTTCCCTACATTATGCTTCCAGAAACCTTGCAAGGTAACTAAGCCATAAGGAGAGCACTGTGTTCACCGATACGCTTTCAGGTAGAGTCAGCAGAGTGTGCTTACAAAACCAGTAAATGGAGGTGAAAGGACTTGAACCCGTATCTTTGTCCTCTGTCCTCTTATACTTCCTGCTCGCTTGTTGACTTTATTTAGCCACATTCAGTGAGTAAGTGATCCCTGAAGTCCACAAGTATCCTTCGTCTGGGCCTGTTGTCGACAGAAAAGTGTACTTGGCCCTTTGCACACCACCATGTTTGAGGGACATTGGCGTGATCACTGCTGATAGGTGGAGGGACAAATATGAATTAACACCTATTTCTGGACAGGAGCAGTTGGGAACAAAGAGTGTGTTGTGGAGTGAAGTGTTTATTTGAGTGTCCAAACTTCCCTCTTTAGGTGGTTATTACTTCTTTACATTCGTGAACATCATAAAAAGCAATGATTATAAATGCCCAGACGCATATTATTACAGCAATTCATTTGTTGAGGTGAGAGGAAATTAGAAGGAAGTTGCTGCACCACTAAATCTATGCCTGAGCCCTGCTGAAACCAAACAAAAAGAATTCACGGTGGCTAGATAGGGCTATTTTCTACTGACTCTCTCTGGGGTCCAAAACAGAATCCATTTCTTTCTTTGTTTCTCAGTTTCACTTGTGTAGGGTACCTGTCCCCGCCCCTTCAGCTTGTAGTTTGTCTGTGTCCTTGGATCTCAAGTGAGTCTCCAGTAAGGGAGCACGTAGGTGGTCTTGAGTTTTCATCAGTTCTTCTAACCCTGTGTCTTTTGATTGGAGCACTCAAAGGCTGTACTTTTATTCTGATATTTGAGAGCTGTGCTCTTACTGCACTTTGAAATTCTTTTTGTTCTCATTAATATACAATCACATGCAGAAAATTATGTTATTCTGTCTACCCTCTTCACCAAGTCACCCCAAATCCCAGTTACAGCCGCTCTCCGTCAGCATGTACTAAGATGCTGTAGAATCACTACATGTCTTCTCTGTGTTGTACAGCCCTACCCATGACACCCCACCCTACACATTATACATGCTAATCCTAATGCCCCCATTCTTTTTCCCCGCACTCATTTTTCCCTTCCCACAAACCCTACCCAGTCCCTTTCTCTTTGGTAACTGTTAGTCCACTCTCGGGTTCTGTGAGTCTGCTGCTGTCTTTTCCTTCAGTTTTTCTTTGTTATCATACTCCACACATGAGTGAAATCATTTGGTACATGTATTTCTCCGCCTGGCCTATTTGACTGAGCATAATACCCTCTAGCTCCATCCGCGTTATTACAAATGATAGGATTGGTTTTCTTCTTATGGCTGCTTACTGCACTTTTTAAACTGGATTTCCTTCTTCTTTTTTGTTTGTAGTTTTGCTATGTGCTTTCACCATTGCTCTCTTTGTTATGAGCAGTAGCTTTGTGTTAATCGATATGTACCTATATCTATCTATCTGTCTGTCTATCTATTTATCAATCACTCAATCAATCATCTTTTTGTCTGTCCATCTGTCCATGTGTACAAAACAGTTAACCATATACACTATAACACTTTCCTGCACTGTGCTCCCAAAAATCCTGCAAAGTATCTAGGCTGCAGAGGGAGCACTGGGTTTACCGAGACACTTGCAGTGCGAGTCGGCCGCGTGTACCTACAAAACCAGGAAATGGTTGTGCTGGGACTTGAACCCGTGTCTCTATCCTCTGTCCTCTTTCATCTCCTTCTAACTTGCTGTCTGTATTTAGCCACATTCATTGAATAAGTGCTCCCTGAAGATGTCAAGTATCATTTCTCTGGGCCTGTTGTCGACAGAAAAGTCAACATGTTGCTTTGCTCACCACCATGTTTGAAGGACATCAGCGTGATCACCGCCGATAGGACGGAGGGTCAAATAAAAAGGAACACCAATTTCTAGACAGGAGCAGTTGGGAGCTAACAGTGTATTGTGGTGTGATGTGTTTATTTGAGTGTCCAAACTTCCCTCTTTAGGTGGTTATTAGATTTTCACATTCGTGAACATCATAAAATTCACTGATTTCAAAGGCCCAGATGCTTATTATTACAGCAACTCAGTTGTTGAGGTGAGAGAAAATGAGAAGTATGTTGCTGCACCACTAAATCTATGGCTGGGAACTGTTGAAACCAAACACAAAGAATTCACGGTGGCCAGATAGTGCTATTTTCTGCTGACTGTCTCTGGGGACTCAAACAGAATCCATTTGCTTGATTGTTTGATTTTCCGTTTCAGTCGTGTAGAGTACTTGTCCACACACCTTCTTCTTGTAGGTTTTCTGTGTCCTTGGATCTCAAGTGAGTCTCCTGTAAGTAAGCACGTAGGTGTCTTGAGTTTTCATCCCTTCTTTTATCCCTGTGTCTTTTGTTTGCAGCACTCAGTGCCTGACCTTTTATTCTGATGATTCAGAGCTGTGCACTTATTGCACTTAAAGAATATTTTTTATCATTAATCTACAATCACGTGAAGAACATTATGTTTACTATGCTCCCCCCTTAACCAAGTCCCACCGAAAAACCTTTTCAGTCACTGTCGATCAGCGTAGTTGGATGCTGTAGACCCCTTCACCATGTCCCCCCAAAAGTCCACGTTACAGTCACTGTCCATCAGTGAGTAGTAAGATGCTATATGATCTCTACTAGTCTTCTCTGTGTTGTACAGTACTCCGCATGCACACCCGACCCCACGCATTATACATGCTAAACTTAATGCCCCCATTCTTTCTCCCCACACTTATCCCTCCCTTCAGACTCACCCTGCCCAGTCCTTTTTCCTTTGGTTACTTTTAGTCAAGTCTCGGGTTCTGTGAGTCTGCTGCTGTTTTTTTACTTCAGTTTTTCTTTGTTGTTATACTCCACACATGAGTGAAATCACTTGGTACTTGCCTTTATCCGCCTGCCCTATTTTTCTGAACATACTACCGTCTTGCTCCATCCACGTCATTGCAAATGGTAGTATTTGTTTTCTTCTTAAGGCTGCTTACTGCACTTTTTAAACTGGATTTCATTCTTCCTTTTTGTTTGTAGTTTAGCTATGTTATTCACCATTCAACTCCTGGTTAAGAACAATAGCTTTGTGTCAATCGACATGTATCTGTATCTATCTATCTAAAGGTCTGTCTGTCTATCTATGTATGTATATATCTATGTATCTATGTATCTATCTATCTATGTATCTATCTATCTATCTTCCTATCATCTATCTATGATGTCTATCATCTATTAATCTATGTACCTATCTATCTATCTTTCACCTGTCGTCTGTCTACCTATCTATTTATGAAACAATCATCTTTTTGTCTGCCCATCTATCCTTATGTACAGAACAGTTAACAACATAGCCTATGTCTCTTCCCTACATTATGCTTCCAGAAACCTTGCAAGGTAACTAAGCCATAAGGAGAGCACTGTGTTCACCGATACGCTTTCAGGTAGAGTCAGCAGAGTGTGCTTACAAAACCAGTAAATGGAGGTGAAAGGACTTGAACCCGTATCTTTGTCCTCTGTCCTCTTATACTTCCTGCTCGCTTGTTGACTTTATTTAGCCACATTCAGTGAGTAAGTGATCCCTGAAGTCCACAAGTATCCTTCGTCTGGGCCTGTTGTCGACAGAAAAGTGTACTTGGCCCTTTGCACACCACCATGTTTGAGGGACATTGGCGTGATCACTGCTGATAGGTGGAGGGACAAATATGAATTAACACCTATTTCTGGACAGGAGCAGTTGGGAACAAAGAGTGTGTTGTGGAGTGAAGTGTTTATTTGAGTGTCCAAACTTCCCTCTTTAGGTGGTTATTACTTCTTTACATTCGTGAACATCATAAAAAGCAATGATTATAAATGCCCAGACGCATATTATTACAGCAATTCATTTGTTGAGGTGAGAGGAAATTAGAAGGAAGTTGCTGCACCCCTAAATCTATGCCTGAGCCCTGCTGAAACCAAACAAAAAGAATTCACGGTGGCTAGATAGGGCTATTTTCTACTGACTCTCTCTGGGGTCCAAAACAGAATTCATTTCTTTCTTTGTTTCTCAGTTTCACTTGTGTAGGGTACCTGTCCCCGCCCCTTCAGCTTGTAGTTTGTCTGTGTCCTTGGATCTCAAGTGAGTCTCCAGTAAGGGAGCACGTAGGTGGTCTTGAGTTTTCATCAGTTCTTCTAACCCTGTGTCTTTTGATTGGAGCACTCAAAGGCTGTACTTTTATTCTGATATTTGAGAGCTGTGCTCTTACTGCACTTTGAAATTCTTTTTGTTCTCATTAATATACAATCACATGCAGAAAATTATGTTATTCTGTCTACCCTCTTCACCAAGTCACCCCAAATCCCAGTTACAGCCGCTCTCCGTCAGCATGTACTAAGATGCTGTAGAATCACTACATGTCTTCTCTGTGTTGTACAGCCCTACCCATGACACCCCACCCTACACATTATACATGCTAATCCTAATGCCCCCATTCTTTTTCCCCGCACTCATTTTTCCCTTCCCACAAACCCTACCCAGTCCCTTTCTCTTTGGTAACTGTTAGTCCACTCTCGGGTTCTGTGAGTCTGCTGCTGTCTTTTCCTTCAGTTTTTCTTTGTTATCATACTCCACACATGAGTGAAATCATTTGGTACATGTATTTCTCCGCCTGGCCTATTTGACTGAGCATAATACCCTCTAGCTCCATCCGCGTTATTACAAATGATAGGATTGGTTTTCTTCTTATGGCTGCTTACTGCACTTTTTAAACTGGATTTCCTTCTTCTTTTTTGTTTGTAGTTTTGCTATGTGCTTTCACCATTGCTCTCTTTGTTATGAGCAGTAGCTTTGTGTTAATCGATATGTACCTATATCTATCTATCTGTCTGTCTATCTATTTATCAATCACTCAATCAATCATCTTTTTGTCTGTCCATCTGTCCATGTGTACAAAACAGTTAACCATATACACTATAACACTTTTCTGCACTGTGCTCCCAAAAATCCTGCAAAGTATCTAGGCTGCAGTGGGAGCACTGGGTTTACAGAGACACTTGCAGTGCGTGTCGGCCGCGTGTACCTACAAAACCAGGAAATGGTTGTGCTGGGACTTGAACCCGTGTCTCTATCCTCTGTCCTCTTTCATCTCCTTCTAACTTGCTGTCTGTATTTAGCCACATTCATTGAATAAGTGCTCCCTGAAGATGTCAAGTATCATTTCTCTGGGCCTGTTGTCGACAGAAAAGTCAACTTGTTGCTTTGCTCACCACCATGTTTGAAGGACATCAGCGTGATCACCGCCGATAGGACGGAGGGTCAAATAAAAAGGAACACCAATTTCTAGACAGGAGCAGTTGGGAGCTAACAGTGTATTGTGGTGTGACGTGTTTATTTGAGTGTCCAAACTTCCCTCTTTAGGTGGTTATTAGATTTTCACATTCGTGAACATCATAAAATTCACTGATTTCAAAGGCCCAGATGCTTACTATTACAGCAACTCAGTTGTTGAGGTGAGAGAAAATGAGAAGTATGTTGCTGCACCACTAAATCTATGGCTGGGAACTGTTGAAACCAAACACAAAGAATTCACGGTGGCCAGATAGTGCTATTTTCTGCTGACTGTCTCTGGGGACTCAAACAGAATCCATTTGCTTGATTGTTTGATTTTCCGTTTCAGTCGTGTAGAGTACTTGTCCACACACCTTCTTCTTGTAGTTTTTCTGTGTCCTTGGATCTCAAGTGAGTCTCCTGTAAGTAAGCACGTAGGTGTCTTGAGTTTTCATCCCTTCTTTTATCCCTGTGTCTTTTGTTTGCAGGACTCAGTGCCTGACCTTTTATTCTGATGATTCAGAGCTGTGCACTTATTGCACTTAAAGAATATTTTTTATCATTAATCTACAATCACGTGAAGAACATTATGTTTACTATGCTCCCCCCTTAACCAAGTCCCACCGAAAAACCTTTTCAGTCACTGTCGATCAGCGTAGTTGGATGCTGTAGACCCCTTCACCATGTCCCCCCCAAAAGTCCACGTTACAGTCACTGTCCATCAGTGAGTAGTAAGATGCTATATGATCTCTACTAGTCTTCTCTGTGTTGTACAGTACTCCGCATGCACACCCGACCCCACGCATTATACATGCTAAACTTAATGCCCCCATTCTTTCTCCCCACACTTATCCCTCCCTTCAGACTCACCCTGCCCAGTCCTTTTTCCTTTGGTTACTTTTAGTCAAGTCTCGGGTTCTGTGAGTCTGCTGCTGTTTTTTTACTTCAGTTTTTCTTTGTTGTTATACTCCACACATGAGTGAAATCACTTGGTACTTGCCTTTATCCGCCTGCCCTATTTTTCTGAACATACTACCGTCTTGCTCCATCCACGTCATTGCAAATGGTAGTATTTGTTTTCTTCTTAAGGCTGCTTACTGCACTTTTTAAACTGGATTTCATTCTTCCTTTTTGTTTGTAGTTTAGCTATGTTATTCACCATTCAACTCCTGGTTATGAACAATAGCTTTGTGTCAATCGACATGTATCTGTATCTATCTATCTAAAGGTCTGTCTGTCTATCTATGTATGTATATATCTATGTATCTATGTATCTATCTATCTATGTATCTATCTATCTATCTTCCTATCATCTATCTATGATGTCTATCATCTATTAATCTATGTACCTATCTATCTATCTTTCACCTGTCGTCTGTCTACCTATCTATTTATGAAACAATCATCTTTTTGTCTGCCCATCTATCCTTATGTACAGAACAGTTAACAACATAGCCTATGTCTCTTCCCTACATTATGCTTCCAGAAACCTTGCAAGGTAACTAAGCCATAAGGAGAGCACTGTGTTCACCGATACGCTTTCAGGTAGAGTCAGCAGAGTGTGCTTACAAAACCAGTAAATGGAGGTGAAAGGACTTGAACCCGTATCTTTGTCCTCTGTCCTCTTATACTTCCTGCTCGCTTGTTGACTTTATTTAGCCACATTCAGTGAGTAAGTGATCCCTGAAGTCCACAAGTATCCTTCGTCTGGGCCTGTTGTCGACAGAAAAGTGTACTTGGCCCTTTGCACACCACCATGTTTGAGGGACATTGGCGTGATCACTGCTGATAGGTGGAGGGACAAATATGAATTAACACCTATTTCTGGACAGGAGCAGTTGGGAACAAAGAGTGTGTTGTGGAGTGAAGTGTTTATTTGAGTGTCCAAACTTCCCTCTTTAGGTGGTTATTACTTCTTTACATTCGTGAACATCATAAAAAGCAATGATTATAAATGCCCAGACGCATATTATTACAGCAATTCATTTGTTGAGGTGAGAGGAAATTAGAAGGAAGTTGCTGCACCCCTAAATCTATGCCTGAGCCCTTCTGAAACCAAACAAAAAGAATTCACGGTGGCTAGATAGGGCTATTTTCTACTGACTCTCTCTGGGGTCCAAAACAGAATCCATTTCTTTCTTTGTTTCTCAGTTTCACTTGTGTAGGGTACCTGTCCCCGCCCCTTCAGCTTGTAGTTTGTCTGTGTCCTTGGATCTCAAGTGAGTCTCCAGTAAGGGAGCACGTAGGTGGTCTTGAGTTTTCATCAGTTCTTCTAACCCTGTGTCTTTTGATTGGAGCACTCAAAGGCTGTACTTTTATTCTGATATTTGAGAGCTGTGCTCTTACTGCACTTTGAAATTCTTTTTGTTCTCATTAATATACAATCACATGCAGAAAATTATGTTATTCTGTCTACCCTCTTCACCAAGTCACCCCAAATCCCAGTTACAGCCGCTCTCCGTCAGCATGTACTAAGATGCTGTAGAATCACTACATGTCTTCTCTGTGTTGTACAGCCCTACCCATGACACCCCACCCTACACATTATACATGCTAATCCTAATGCCCCCATTCTTTTTCCCCGCACTCATTTTTCCCTTCCCACAAACCCTACCCAGTCCCTTTCTCTTTGGTAACTGTTAGTCCACTCTCGGGTTCTGTGAGTCTGCTGCTGTCTTTTCCTTCAGTTTTTCTTTGTTATCATACTCCACACATGAGTGAAATCATTTGGTACATGTATTTCTCCGCCTGGCCTATTTGACTGAGCATAATACCCTCTAGCTCCATCCGCGTTATTACAAATGATAGGATTGGTTTTCTTCTTATGGCTGCTTACTGCACTTTTTAAACTGGATTTCCTTCTTCTTTTTTGTTTGTAGTTTTGCTATGTGCTTTCACCATTGCTCTCTTTGTTATGAGCAGTAGCTTTGTGTTAATCGATATGTACCTATATCTATCTATCTGTCTGTCTATCTATTTATCAATCACTCAATCAATCATCTTTTTGTCTGTCCATCTGTCCATGTGTACAAAACAGTTAACCATATACACTATAACACTTTCCTGCACTGTGCTCCCAAAAATCCTGCAAAGTATCTAGGCTGCAGAGGGAGCACTGGGTTTACCGAGACACTTGCAGTGCGTGTCGGCCGCGTGTACCTACAAACCAGGAAATGGTTGTGCTGGGACTTGAACCCGTGTCTCTATCCTCTGTCCTCTTTCATCTCCTTCTAACTTGCTGTCTGTATTTAGCCACATTCATTGAATAAGTGCTCCCTGAAGATGTCAAGTATCATTTCTCTGGGCCTGTTGTCGACAGAAAAGTCAACTTGTTGCTTTGCTCACCACCATGTTTGAAGGACATCAGCGTGATCACCGCCGATAGGACGGAGGGTCAAATAAAAAGGAACACCAATTTCTAGACAGGAGCAGTTGGGAGCTAACAGTGTATTGTGGTGTGACGTGTTTATTTGAGTGTCCAAACTTCCCTCTTTAGGTGGTTATTAGATTTTCACATTCGTGAACATCATAAAATTCACTGATTTCAAAGGCCCAGATGCTTACTATTACAGCAACTCAGTTGTTGAGGTGAGAGAAAATGAGAAGTATGTTGCTGCACCACTAAATCTATGGCTGGGAACTGTTGAAACCAAACACAAAGAATTCACGGTGGCCAGATAGTGCTATTTTCTGCTGACTGTCTCTGGGGACTCAAACAGAATCCATTTGCTTGATTGTTTGATTTTCCGTTTCAGTCGTGTAGAGTACTTGTCCACACACCTTCTTCTTGTAGGTTTTCTGTGTCCTTGGATCTCAAGTGAGTCTCCTGTAAGTAAGCACGTAGGTGTCTTGAGTTTTCATCCCTTCTTTTATCCCTGTGTCTTTTGTTTGCAGCACTCAGTGCCTGACCTTTTATTCTGATGATTCAGAGCTGTGCACTTATTGCACTTAAAGAATATTTTTTATCATTAATCTACAATCACGTGAAGAACATTATGTTTACTATGCTCCCCCCTTAACCAAGTCCCACCGAAAAACCTTTTCAGTCACTGTCGATCAGCGTAGTTGGATGCTGTAGACCCCTTCACCATGTCCCCCCCAAAAGTCCACGTTACAGTCACTGTCCATCAGTGAGTAGTAAGATGCTATATGATCTCTACTAGTCTTCTCTGTGTTGTACAGTACTCCGCATGCACACCCGACCCCACGCATTATACATGCTAAACTTAATGCCCCCATTCTTTCTCCCCACACTTATCCCTCCCTTCAGACTCACCCTGCCCAGTCCTTTTTCCTTTGGTTACTTTTAGTCAAGTCTCGGGTTCTGTGAGTCTGCTGCTGTTTTTTTACTTCAGTTTTTCTTTGTTGTTATACTCCACACATGAGTGAAATCACTTGGTACTTGCCTTTATCCGCCTGCCCTATTTTTCTGAACATATTACCGTCTTGCTCCATCCACGTCATTGCAAATGGTAGTATTTGTTTTCTTCTTAAGGCTGCTTACTGCACTTTTTAAACTGGATTTCATTCTTCCTTTTTGTTTGTAGTTTAGCTATGTTATTCACCATTCAACTCCTGGTTATGAACAATAGCTTTGTGTCAATCGACATGTATCTGTATCTATCTATCTAAAGGTCTGTCTGTCTATCTATGTATGTATATATCTATGTATCTATGTATCTATCTATCTATGTATCTATCTATCTATCTTCCTATCATCTATCTATGATGTCTATCATCTATTAATCTATGTACCTATCTATCTATCTTTCACCTGTCGTCTGTCTACCTATCTATTTATGAAACAATCATCTTTTTGTCTGCCCATCTATCCTTATGTACAGAACAGTTAACAACATAGCCTATGTCTCTTCCCTACATTATGCTTCCAGAAACCTTGCAAGGTAACTAAGCCATAAGGAGAGCACTGTGTTCACCGATACGCTTTCAGGTAGAGTCAGCAGAGTGTGCTGACAAAACCAGTAAATGGAGGTGAAAGGACTTGAACCCGTATCTTTGTCCTCTGTCCTCTTATACTTCCTGCTCGCTTGTTGACTTTATTTAGCCACATTCAGTGAGTAAGTGATCCCTGAAGTCCACAAGTATCCTTCGTCTGGGCCTGTTGTCGACAGAAAAGTGTACTTGGCCCTTTGCACACCACCATGTTTGAGAGACATTGGCGTGATCACTGCTGATAGGTGGAGGGACAAATATGAATTAACACCTATTTCTGGACAGGAGCAGTTGGGAACAAAGAGTGTGTTGTGGAGTGAAGTGTTTATTTGAGTGTCCAAACTTCCCTCTTTAGGTGGTTATTACTTCTTTACATTCGTGAACATCATAAAAAGCAATGATTATAAATGCCCAGACGCATATTATTACAGCAATTCATTTGTTGAGGTGAGAGGAAATTAGAAGGAAGTTGCTGCACCCCTAAATCTATGCCTGAGCACTGCTGAAACCAAACAAAAAGAATTCACGGTGGCTAGATAGGGCTATTTTCTACTGACTCTCTCTGGGGTCCAAAACAGAATCCATTTCTTTCTTTGTTTCTCAGTTTCACTTGTGTAGGGTACCTGTCCCCGCCCCTTCAGCTTGTAGTTTGTCTGTGTCCTTGGATCTCAAGTGAGTCTCCAGTAAGGGAGCACGTAGGTGGTCTTGAGTTTTCATCAGTTCTTCTAACCCTGTGTCTTTTGATTGGAGCACTCAAAGGCTGTACTTTTATTCTGATATTTGAGAGCTGTGCTCTTACTGCACTTTGAAATTCTTTTTGTTCTCATTAATATACAATCACATGCAGAAAATTATGTTATTCTGTCTACCCTCTTCACCAAGTCACCCCAAATCCCAGTTACAGCCGCTCTCCGTCAGCATGTACTAAGATGCTGTAGAATCACTACATGTCTTCTCTGTGTTGTACAGCCCTACCCATGACACCCCACCCTACACATTATACATGCTAATCCTAATGCCCCCATTCTTTTTCCCCGCACTCATTTTTCCCTTCCCACAAACCCTACCCAGTCCCTTTCTCTTTGGTAACTGTTAGTCCACTCTCGGGTTCTGTGAGTCTGCTGCTGTCTTTTCCTTCAGTTTTTCTTTGTTATCATACTCCACACATGAGTGAAATCATTTGGTACATGTATTTCTCCGCCTGGCCTATTTGACTGAGCATAATACCCTCTAGCTCCATCCGCGTTATTACAAATGATAGGATTGGTTTTCTTCTTATGGCTGCTTACTGCACTTTTTAAACTGGATTTCCTTCTTCTTTTTTGTTTGTAGTTTTGCTATGTGCTTTCACCATTGCTCTCCTTGTTATGAGCAGTAGCTTTGTGTTAATCGATATGTACCTATATCTATCTATCTGTCTGTCTATCTATTTATCAATCACTCAATCAATCATCTTTTTGTCTGTCCATCTGTCCATGTGTACAAAACAGTTAACCATATACACTATAACACTTTCCTGCACTGTGCTCCCAAAAATCCTGCAAAGTATCTAGGCTGCAGAGGGAGCACTGGGTTTACCGAGACACTTGCAGTGCGAGTCGGCCGCGTGTACCTACAAAACCAGGAAATGGTTGTGCTGGGACTTGAACCCGTGTCTCTATCCTCTGTCCTCTTTCATCTCCTTCTAACTTGCTGTCTGTATTTAGCCACATTCATTGAATAAGTGCTCCCTGAAGATGTCAAGTATCATTTCTCTGGGCCTGTTGTCGACAGAAAAGTCAACTTGTTGCTTTGCTCACCACCATGTTTGAAGGACATCAGCGTGATCACCGCCGATAGGACGGAGGGTCAAATAAAAAGGAACACCAATTTCTAGACAGGAGCAGTTGGGAGCTAACAGTGTATTGTGGTGTGACGTGTTTATTTGAGTGTCCAAACTTCCCTCTTTAGGTGGTTATTAGATTTTCACATTCGTGAACATCATAAAATTCACTGATTTCAAAGGCCCAGATGCTTATTATTACAGCAACTCAGTTGTTGAGGTGAGAGAAAATGAGAAGTATGTTGCTGCACCACTAAATCTATGGCTGGGAACTGTTGAAACCAAACACAAAGAATTCACGGTGGCCAGATAGTGCTATTTTCTGCTGACTGTCTCTGGGGACTCAAACAGAATCCATTTGCTTGATTGTTTGATTTTCCGTTTCAGTCGTGTAGGGTACTTGTCCACACACCTTCTTCTTGTAGTTTTTCTGTGTCCTTGGATCTCAAGTGAGTCTCCTGTAAGTAAGCACGTAGGTTTCTTGAGTTTTCATCCCTTCTTTTATCCCTGTGTCTTTTGTTTGCAGCACTCAGTGCCTGACCTTTTATTCTGATGATTCAGAGCTGTGCACTTATTGCACTTAAAGAATATTTTTTATCATTAATCTACAATCACGTGAAGAACATTATGTTTACTATGCTCCCCCCTTAACCAAGTCCCACCGAAAAACCTTTTCAGTCACTGTCGATCAGCGTAGTTGGATGCTGTAGACCCCTTCACCATGTCCCCCCCAAAAGTCCACGTTACAGTCACTGTCCATCAGTGAGTAGTAAGATGCTATATGATCTCTACTAGTCTTCTCTGTGTTGTACAGTACTCCGCATGCACACCCGACCCCACGCATTATACATGCTAAACTTAATGCCCCCATTCTTTCTCCCCACACTTATCCCTCCCTTCAGACTCACCCTGCCCAGTCCTTTTTCCTTTGGTTACTTTTAGTCAAGTCTCGGGTTCTGTGAGTCTGCTGCTGTTTTTTTACTTCAGTTTTTCTTTGTTGTTATACTCCACACATGAGTGAAATCACTTGGTACTTGCCTTTATCCGCCTGCCCTATTTTTCTGAACATATTATCGTCTTGCTCCATCCACGTCATTGCAAATGGTAGTATTTGTTTTCTTCTTAAGGCTGCTTACTGCACTTTTTAAACTGGATTTCATTCTTCCTTTTTGTTTGTAGTTTAGCTATGTTATTCACCATTCAACTCCTGGTTATGAACAATAGCTTTGTGTCAATCGACATATATCTGTATCTATCTATCTAAAGGTCTGTCTATCTATGTATGTATATATCTATGTATCTATGTATCTATCTATCTATGTATCTATCTATCTATCTTCCTATCATCTATCTATGATGTCTATCATCTATTAATCTATGTACCTATCTATCTATCTTTCACCTGTCGTCTGTCTACCTATCTATTTATGAAACAATCATCTTTTTGTCTGCCCATCTATCCTTATGTACAGAACAGTTAACAACATAGCCTATGTCTCTTCCCTACATTATGCTTCCAGAAACCTTGCAAGGTAACTAAGCCATAAGGAGAGCACTGTGTTCACCGATACGCTTTCAGGTAGAGTCAGCAGAGTGTGCTGACAAAACCAGTAAATGGAGGTGAAAGGACTTGAACCCGTATCTTTGTCCTCTGTCCTCTTATACTTCCTGCTCGCTTGTTGACTTTATTTAGCCACATTCAGTGAGTAAGTGATCCCTGAAGTCCACAAGTATCCTTCGTCTGGGCCTGTTGTCGACAGAAAAGTGTACTTGGCCCTTTGCACACCACCATGTTTGAGAGACATTGGCGTGATCACTGCTGATAGGTGGAGGGACAAATATGAATTAACACCTATTTCTGGACAGGAGCAGTTGGGAACAAAGAGTGTGTTGTGGAGTGAAGTGTTTATTTGAGTGTCCAAACTTCCCTCTTTAGGTGGTTATTACTTCTTTACATTCGTGAACATCATAAAAAGCAATGATTATAAATGCCCAGACGCATATTATTACAGCAATTCATTTGTTGAGGTGAGAGGAAATTAGAAGGAAGTTGCTGCACCCCTAAATCTATGCCTGAGCACTGCTGAAACCAAACAAAAAGAATTCACGGTGGCTAGATAGGGCTATTTTCTACTGACTCTCTCTGGGGTCCAAAACAGAATCCATTTCTTTCTTTGTTTCTCAGTTTCACTTGTGTAGGGTACCTGTCCCCGCCCCTTCAGCTTGTAGTTTGTCTGTGTCCTTGGATCTCAAGTGAGTCTCCAGTAAGGGAGCACGTAGGTGGTCTTGAGTTTTCATCAGTTCTTCTAACCCTGTGTCTTTTGATTGGAGCACTCAAAGGCTGTACTTTTATTCTGATATTTGAGAGCTGTGCTCTTACTGCACTTTGAAATTCTTTTTGTTCTCATTAATATACAATCACATGCAGAAAATTATGTTATTCTGTCTACCCTCTTCACCAAGTCACCCCAAATCCCAGTTACAGCCGCTCTCCGTCAGCATGTACTAAGATGCTGTAGAATCACTACATGTCTTCTCTGTGTTGTACAGCCCTACCCATGACACCCCACCCTACACATTATACATGCTAATCCTAATGCCCCCATTCTTTTTCCCCGCACTCATTTTTCCCTTCCCACAAACCCTACCCAGTCCCTTTCTCTTTGGTAACTGTTAGTCCACTCTCGGGTTCTGTGAGTCTGCTGCTGTCTTTTCCTTCAGTTTTTCTTTGTTATCATACTCCACACATGAGTGAAATCATTTGGTACATGTATTTCTCCGCCTGGCCTATTTGACTGAGCATAATACCCTCTAGCTCCATCCGCGTTATTACAAATGATAGGATTGGTTTTCTTCTTATGGCTGCTTACTGCACTTTTTAAACTGGATTTCCTTCTTCTTTTTTGTTTGTAGTTTTGCTATGTGCTTTCACCATTGCTCTCCTTGTTATGAGCAGTAGCTTTGTGTTAATCGATATGTACCTATATCTATCTATCTGTCTGTCTATCTATTTATCAATCACTCAATCAATCATCTTTTTGTCTGTCCATCTGTCCATGTGTACAAAACAGTTAACCATATACACTATAACACTTTCCTGCACTGTGCTCCCAAAAATCCTGCAAAGTATCTAGGCTGCAGAGGGAGCACTGGGTTTACCGAGACACTTGCAGTGCGAGTCGGCCGCGTGTACCTACAAAACCAGGAAATGGTTGTGCTGGGACTTGAACCCGTGTCTCTATCCTCTGTCCTCTTTCATCTCCTTCTAACTTGCTGTCTGTATTTAGCCACATTCATTGAATAAGTGCTCCCTGAAGATGTCAAGTATCATTTCTCTGGGCCTGTTGTCGACAGAAAAGTCAACTTGTTGCTTTGCTCACCACCATGTTTGAAGGACATCAGCGTGATCACCGCCGATAGGACGGAGGGTCAAATAAAAAGGAACACCAATTTCTAGACAGGAGCAGTTGGGAGCTAACAGTGTATTGTGGTGTGACGTGTTTATTTGAGTGTCCAAACTTCCCTCTTTAGGTGGTTATTAGATTTTCACATTCGTGAACATCATAAAATTCACTGATTTCAAAGGCCCAGATGCTTATTATTACAGCAACTCAGTTGTTGAGGTGAGAGAAAATGAGAAGTATGTTGCTGCACCACTAAATCTATGGCTGGGAACTGTTGAAACCAAACACAAAGAATTCACGGTGGCCAGATAGTGCTATTTTCTGCTGACTGTCTCTGGGGACTCAAACAGAATCCATTTGCTTGATTGTTTGATTTTCCGTTTCAGTCGTGTAGGGTACTTGTCCACACACCTTCTTCTTGTAGTTTTTCTGTGTCCTTGGATCTCAAGTGAGTCTCCTGTAAGTAAGCACGTAGGTGTCTTGAGTTTTCATCCCTTCTTTTATCCCTGTGTCTTTTGTTTGCAGCACTCAGTGCCTGACCTTTTATTCTGATGATTCAGAGCTGTGCACTTATTGCACTTAAAGAATATTTTTTATCATTAATCTACAATCACGTGAAGAACATTATGTTTACTATGCTCCCCCCTTAACCAAGTCCCACCGAAAAACCTTTTCAGTCACTGTCGATCAGCGTAGTTGGATGCTGTAGACCCCTTCACCATGTCCCCCCCAAAAGTCCACGTTACAGTCACTGTCCATCAGTGAGTAGTAAGATGCTATATGATCTCTACTAGTCTTCTCTGTGTTGTACAGTACTCCGCATGCACACCCGACCCCACGCATTATACATGCTAAACTTAATGCCCCCATTCTTTCTCCCCACACTTATCCCTCCCTTCAGACTCACCCTGCCCAGTCCTTTTTCCTTTGGTTACTTTTAGTCAAGTCTCGGGTTCTGTGAGTCTGCTGCTGTTTTTTTACTTCAGTTTTTCTTTGTTGTTATACTCCACACATGAGTGAAATCACTTGGTACTTGCCTTTATCCGCCTGCCCTATTTTTCTGAACATATTACCGTCTTGCTCCATCCACGTCATTGCAAATGGTAGTATTTGTTTTCTTCTTAAGGCTGCTTACTGCACTTTTTAAACTGGATTTCATTCTTCCTTTTTGTTTGTAGTTTAGCTATGTTATTCACCATTCAACTCCTGGTTATGAACAATAGCTTTGTGTCAATCGACATGTATCTGTATCTATCTATCTAAAGGTCTGTCTGTCTATCTATGTATGTATATATCTATGTATCTATGTATCTATCTATCTATGTATCTATCTATCTATCTTCCTATCATCTATCTATGATGTCTATCATCTATTAATCTATGTACCTATCTATCTATCTTTCACCTGTCGTCTGTCTACCTATCTATTTATGAAACAATCATCTTTTTGTCTGCCCATCTATCCTTATGTACAGAACAGTTAACAACATAGCCTATGTCTCTTCCCTACATTATGCTTCCAGAAACCTTGCAAGGTAACTAAGCCATAAGGAGAGCACTGTGTTCACCGATATGCTTTCAGGTAGAGTCAGCAGAGTGTGCTTACAAAACCAGTAAATGGAGGTGAAAGGACTTGAACCCGTATCTTTGTCCTCTGTCCTCTTATAATTCCTGCTCGCTTGTTGACTTTATTTAGCCACATTCAGTGAGTAAGTGATCCCTGAAGTCCACAAGTATCCTTCGTCTGGGCCTGTTGTCGACAGAAAAGTGTACTTGGCCCTTTGCACACCACCATGTTTGAGGGACATTGGCGTGATCACTGCTGATAGGTGGAGGGACAAATATGTATTAACACCTATTTCTGGACAGGAGCAGTTGGGAACAAAGAGTGTGTTGTGGAGTGAAGTGTTTATTTGAGTGTCCAAACTTCCCTCTTTAGGTGGTTATTACTTCTTTACATTCGTGAACATCATAAAAAGCAATGATTATAAATGCCCAGACGCATATTATTACAGCAATTCATTTGTTGAGGTGAGAGGAAATTAGAAGGAAGTTGCTGCACCACTAAATCTATGCCTGAGCCCTGCTGAAACCAAACAAAAAGAATTCACGGTGGCTAGATATGGCTATTTTCTACTGACTCTCTCTGGGGTCCAAAACAGAATCCATTTCTTTCTTTGTTTCTCAGTTTCACTTGTGTAGGGTACCTGTCCCCGCCCCTTCAGCTTGTAGTTTGTCTGTGTCCTTGGATCTCAAGTGAGTCTCCAGTAAGGGAGCACGTAGGTGGTCTTGAGTTTTCATCAGTTCTTCTAACCCTGTGTCTTTTGATTGGAGCACTCAAAGGCTGTACTTTTATTCTGATATTTAAGAGCTGTGCTCTTACTGCACTTTGAAATTATTTTTGTTCTCATTAATATACAATCACATGCAGAAAATTATGTTATTCTGTCTACCCTCTTCACCAAGTCACCCCAAATCCCAGTTACAGCCGCTCTCCGTCAGCATGTACTAAGATGCTGTAGAATCACTACATGTCTTCTCTGTGTTGTACAGCCCTAACCATGACACCCCACCCTACACATTATACATGCTAATCCTAATGCCCCCATTCTTTTTCCCCGCACTCATTATTCCCTTCCCACAAACCCTACCCAGTCCCTTTCTCTTTGGTAACTGTTAGTCCACTCTCGGGTTCTGTGAGTCTGCTGCTGTCTTTTCCTTCAGTTTTTCTTTGTTATCATACTCCACACATGAGTGAAATCATTTGGTACATGTATTTCTCCGCCTGGCCTATTTAACTGAGCATAATACCCTCTAGCTCCATCCGCGTTATTACAAATGATAGGATTGGTTTTCTTCTTATGGCTGCTTACTGCACTTTTTAAACTGGATTTCCTTCTTCTTTTTTGTTTGTAGTTTTGCTATGTGCTTTCACCATTGCTCTCCTTGTTATGAGCAGTAGCTTTGTGTTAATCGATATGTACCTATATCTATCTATCTGACTGTCTATCTATTTATCAATCACTCAATCAATCATCTTTTTGTCTGTCCATCTGTCCATGTGTACAAAACAGTTAACCATATACACTATAACACTTTCCTGCACTGTGCTCCCAAAAATCCTGCAAAGTATCTAGGCTGCAGAGGGAGCACTGGGTTTACCGAGACACTTGCAGTGCGAGTCGGCCGCGTGTACCTACAAAACCAGGAAATGGTTGTGCTGGGACTTGAACCCGTGTCTCTATCCTCTGTCCTCTTTCATCTCCTTCTAACTTGCTGTCTGTATTTAGCCACATTCATTGAATAAGTGCTCCCTGAAGATGTCAAGTATCATTTCTCTGGGCCTGTTGTCGACAGAAAAGTCAACTTGTTGCTTTGCTCACCACCATGTTTGAAGGACATCAGCGTGATCACCGCCGATAGGACGGAGGGTCAAATAAAAAGGAACACCAATTTCTAGACAGGAGCAGTTGGGAGCTAACAGTGTATTGTGGTGTGACGTGTTTATTTGAGTGTCCAAACTTCCCTCTTTAGGTGGTTATTAGATTTTCACATTCGTGAACATCATAAAATTCACTGATTTCAAAGGCCCAGATGCTTATTATTACAGCAACTCAGTTGTTGAGGTGAGAGAAAATGAGAAGTATGTTGCTGCACCACTAAATCTATGGCTGGGAACTGTTGAAACCAAACACAAAGAATTCACGGTGGCCAGATAGTGCTATTTTCTGCTGACTGTCTCTGGGGACTCAAACAGAATCCATTTGCTTGATTGTTTGATTTTCCGTTTCAGTCGTGTAGAGTACTTGTCCACACACCTTCTTCTTGTAGGTTTTCTGTGTCCTTGGATCTCAAGTGAGTCTCCTGTAAGTAAGCACGTAGGTGTCTTGAGTTTTCATCCCTTCTTTTATCCCTGTGTCTTTTGTTTGCAGCACTCAGTGCCTGACCTTTTATTCTGATGATTCAGAGCTGTGCACTTATTGCACTTAAAGAATATTTTTTATCATTAATCTACAATCACGTGAAGAACATTATGTTTACTATGCTCCCCCCTTAACCAAGTCCCACCGATAAACCTTTTCAGTCACTGTCGATCAGCGTAGTTGGATGCTGTAGACCCCTTCACCATGTCCCCCCCAAAAGTCCACGTTACAGTCACTGTCCATCAGTGAGTAGTAAGATGCTATATGATCTCTACTAGTCTTCTCTGTGTTGTACAGTACTCCGCATGCACACCCGACCCCACGCATTATACATGCTAAACTTAATGCCCCCATTCTTTCTCCCCACACTTATCCCTCCCTTCAGACTCACCCTGCCCAGTCCTTTTTCCTTTGGTTACTTTTAGTCAAGTCTCGGGTTCTGTGAGTCTGCTGCTGTTTTTTTACTTCAGTTTTTCTTTGTTGTTATACTCCACACATGAGTGAAATCACTTGGTACTTGCCTTTATCCGCCTGCCCTATTTTTCTGAACATACTACCGTCTTGCTCCATCCACGTCATTGCAAATGGTAGTATTTGTTTTCTTCTTAAGGCTGCTTACTGCACTTTTTAAACTGGATTTCATTCTTCCTTTTTGTTTGTAGTTTAGCTATGTTATTCACCATTCAACTCCTGGTTATGAACAATAGCTTTGTGTCAATCGACATGTATCTGTATCTATCTATCTAAAGGTCTGTCTGTCTATCTATGTATGTATATATCTATGTATCTATGTATCTATCTATCTATGTATCTATCTATCTATCTTCCTATCATCTATCTATGATGTCTATCATCTATTAATCTATGTACCTATCTATCTATCTTTCACCTGTCGTCTGTCTACCTATCTATTTATGAAACAATCATCTTTTTGTCTGCCCATCTATCCTTATGTACAGAACAGTTAACAACATAGCCTATGTCTCTTCCCTACATTATGCTTCCAGAAACCTTGCAAGGTAACTAAGCCATAAGGAGAGCACTGTGTTCACCGATATGCTTTCAGGTAGAGTCAGCAGAGTGTGCTTACAAAACCAGTAAATGGAGGTGAAAGGACTTGAACCCGTATCTTTGTCCTCTGTCCTCTTATAATTCCTGCTCGCTTGTTGACTTTTATAGCCACATTCAGTGAGTAAGTGATCCCTGAAGTCCACAAGTATCCTTCGTCTGGGCCTGTTGTCGACAGAAAAGTGTACTTGGCCCTTTGCACACCACCATGTTTGAGGGACATTGGCGTGATCACTGCTGATAGGTGGAGGGACAAATATGTATTAACACCTATTTCTGGACAGGAGCAGTTGGGAACAAAGAGTGTGTTGTGGAGTGAAGTGTTTATTTGAGTGTCCAAACTTCCCTCTTTAGGTGGTTATTACTTCTTTACATTCGTGAACATCATAAAAAGCAATGATTATAAATGCCCAGACGCATATTATTACAGCAATTCATTTGTTGAGGTGAGAGGAAATTAGAAGGAAGTTGCTGCACCACTAAATCTATGCCTGAGCCCTGCTGAAACCAAACAAAAAGAATTCACGGTGGCTAGATAGGGCTATTTTCTACTGACTCTCTCTGGGGTCCAAAACAGAATCCATTTCTTTCTTTGTTTCTCAGTTTCACTTGTGTAGGGTACCTGTCCCCGCCCCTTCAGCTTGTAGTTTGTCTGTGTCCTTGGATCTCAAGTGAGTCTCCAGTAAGGGAGCACGTAGGTGGTCTTGAGTTTTCATCAGTTCTTCTAACCCTGTGTCTTTTGATTGGAGCACTCAAAGGCTGTACTTTTATTCTGATATTTAAGAGCTGTGCTCTTACTGCACATTGAAATTCTTTTTGTTCTCATTAATATACAATCACATGCAGAAAATTATGTTATTCTGTCTACCCTCTTCACCAAGTCACCCCAAATCCCAGTTACAGCCGCTAGCCGTCAGCATGTACTAAGATGCTGTAGAATCACTACATGTCTTCTCTGTGTTGTACAGCCCTAACCATGACACCCCACCCTACACATTATACATGCTAATCCTAATGCCCCCATTCTTTTTCCCCGCACTCATTATTCCCTTCCCACAAACCCTACCCAGTCCCTTTCTCTTTGGTAACTGTTAGTCCACTCTCGGGTTCTGTGAGTCTGCTGCTGTCTTTTCCTTCAGTTTTTCTTTGTTATCATACTCCACACATGAGTGAAATCATTTGGTACATGTATTTCTCCGCCTGGCCTATTTAACTGAGCATAATACCCTCTAGCTCCATCCGCGTTATTACAAATGATAGGATTGGTTTTCTTCTTATGGCTGCTTACTGCACTTTTTAAACTGGATTTCCTTCTTCTTTTTTGTTTGTAGTTTTGCTATGTGCTTTCACCATTGCTCTCCTTGTTATGAGCAGTAGCTTTGTGTTAATCGATATGTACCTATATCTATCTATCTGTCTGTCTATCTATTTATCAATCACTCAATCAATCATCTTTTTGTCTGTCCATCTGTCCATGTGTACAAAACAGTTAACCATATACACTATAACACTTTCCTGCACTGTGCTCCCAAAAATCCTGCAAAGTATCTAGGCTGCAGAGGGAGCACTGGGTTTACCGAGACACTTGCAGTGCGAGTCGGCCGCGTGTACCTACAAAACCAGGAAATGGTTGTGCTGGGACTTGAACCCGTGTCTCTATCCTCTGTCCTCTTTCATCTCCTTCTAACTTGCTGTCTGTATTTAGCCACATTCATTGAATAAGTGCTCCCTGAAGATGTCAAGTATCATTTCTCTGGGCCTGTTGTCGACAGAAAAGTCAACTTGTTGCTTTGCTCACCACCATGTTTGAAGGACATCAGCGTGATCACCGCCGATAGGACGGAGGGTCAAATAAAAAGGAACACCAATTTCTAGACAGGAGCAGTTGGGAGCTAACAGTGTATTGTGGTGTGACGTGTTTATTTGAGTGTCCAAACTTCCCTCTTTAGGTGGTTATTAGATTTTCACATTCGTGAACATCATAAAATTCACTGATTTCAAAGGCCCAGATGCTTATTATTACAGCAACTCAGTTGTTGAGGTGAGAGAAAATGAGAAGTATGTTGCTGCACCACTAAATCTATGGCTGGGAACTGTTGAAACCAAACACAAAGAATTCACGGTGGCCAGATAGTGCTATTTTCTGCTGACTGTCTCTGGGGACTCAAACAGAATCCATTTGCTTGATTGTTTGATTTTCCGTTTCAGTCGTGTAGGGTACTTGTCCACACACCTTCTTCTTGTAGTTTTTCTGTGTCCTTGGATCTCAAGTGAGTCTCCTGTAAGTAAGCACGTAGGTGTCTTGAGTTTTCATCCCTTCTTTTATCCCTGTGTCTTTTGTTTGCAGCACTCAGTGCCTGACCTTTTATTCTGATGATTCAGAGCTGTGCACTTATTGCACTTAAAGAATATTTTTTATCATTAATCTACAATCACGTGAAGAACATTATGTTTACTATGCTCCCCCCTTAACCAAGTCCCACCGAAAAACCTTTTCAGTCACTGTCGATCAGCGTAGTTGGATGCTGTAGACCCCTTCACCATGTCCCCCCCAAAAGTCCACGTTACAGTCACTGTCCATCAGTGAGTAGTAAGATGCTATATGATCTCTACTAGTCTTCTCTGTGTTGTACAGTACTCCGCATGCACACCCGACCCCACGCATTATACATGCTAAACTTAATGCCCCCATTCTTTCTCCCCACACTTATCCCTCCCTTCAGACTCACCCTGCCCAGTCCTTTTTCCTTTGGTTACTTTTAGTCAAGTCTCGGGTTCTGTGAGTCTGCTGCTGTTTTTTTACTTCAGTTTTTCTTTGTTGTTATACTCCACACATGAGTGAAATCACTTGGTACTTGCCTTTATCCGCCTGCCCTATTTTTCTGAACATACTACCGTCTTGCTCCATCCACGTCATTGCAAATGGTAGTATTTGTTTTCTTCTTAAGGCTGCTTACTGCACTTTTTAAACTGGATTTCATTCTTCCTTTTTGTTTGTAGTTTAGCTATGTTATTCACCATTCAACTCCTGGTTATGAACAATAGCTTTGTGTCAATCGACATGTATCTGTATCTATCTATCTAAAGGTCTGTCTGTCTATCTATGTATGTATATATCTATGTATCTATGTATCTATCTATCTATGTATCTATCTATCTATCTTCCTATCATCTATCTATGATGTCTATCATCTATTAATCTATGTACCTATCTATCTATCTTTCACCTGTCGTCTGTCTACCTATCTATTTATGAAACAATCATCTTTTTGTCTGCCCATCTATCCTTATGTACAGAACAGTTAACAACATAGCCTATGTCTCTTCCCTACATTATGCTTCCAGAAACCTTGCAAGGTAACTAAGCCATAAGGAGAGCACTGTGTTCACCGATACGCTTTCAGGTAGAGTCAGCAGAGTGTGCTTACAAAACCAGTAAATGGAGGTGAAAGGACTTGAACCCGTATCTTTGTCCTCTGTCCTCTTATACTTCCTGCTCGCTTGTTGACTTTATTTAGCCACATTCAGTGAGTAAGTGATCCCTGAAGTCCACAAGTATCCTTCGTCTGGGCCTGTTGTCGACAGAAAAGTGTACTTGGCCCTTTGCACACCACCATGTTTGAGGGACATTGGCGTGATCACTGCTGATAGGTGGAGGGACAAATATGAATTAACACCTATTTCTGGACAGGAGCAGTTGGGAACAAAGAGTGTGTTGTGGAGTGAAGTGTTTATTTGAGTGTCCAAACTTCCCTCTTTAGGTGGTTATTACTTCTTTACATTCGTGAACATCATAAAAAGCAATGATTATAAATGCCCAGACGCATATTATTACAGCAATTCATTTGTTGAGGTGAGAGGAAATTAGAAGGAAGTTGCTGCACCACTAAATCTATGCCTGAGCCCTGCTGAAACCAAACAAAAAGAATTCACGGTGGCTAGATAGGGCTATTTTCTACTGACTCTCTCTGGGGTCCAAAACAGAATCCATTTCTTTCTTTGTTTCTCAGTTTCACTTGTGTAGGGTTCCTGTCCCCGCCCCTTCAGCTTGTAGTTTGTCTGTGTCCTTGGATCTCAAGTGAGTCTCCAGTAAGGGAGCACGTAGGTGGTCTTGAGTTTTCATCAGTTCTTCTAACCCTGTGTCTTTTGATTGGAGCACTCAAAGGCTGTACTTTTATTCTGATATTTGAGAGCTGTGCTCTTACTGCACTTTGAAATTCTTTTTGTTCTCATTAATATACAATCACATGCAGAAAATTATGTTATTCTGTCTACCCTCTTCACCAAGTCACCCCAAATCCCAGTTACAGCCGCTCTCCGTCAGCATGTACTAAGATGCTGTAGAATCACTACGTCTTCTCTGTGTTGTACAGCCCTAACCATGACACCCCACCCTACACATTATACATGCTAATCCTAATGCCCCCATTCTTTTTCCCCGCACTCATTATTCCCTTCCCACAAACCCTACCCAGTCCCTTTCTCTTTGGTAACTGTTAGTCCACTCTCGGGTTCTGTGAGTCTGCTGCTGTCTTTTCCTTCAGTTTTTCTTTGTTATCATACTCCACACATGAGTGAAATCATTTGGTACATGTATTTCTCCGCCTGGCCTATTTAACTGAGCATAATACCCTCTAGCTTCATCCGCGTTATTACAAATGATAGGATTGGTTTTCTTCTTATGGCTGCTTACTGCACTTTTTAAACTGGATTTCCTTCTTCTTTTTTGTTTGTAGTTTTGCTATGTGCTTTCACCATTGCTCTCCTTGTTATGAGCAGTAGCTTTGTGTTAATCGATATGTACCTATATCTATCTATCTGTCTGTCTATCTATTTATCAATCACTCAATCAATCATCTTTTTGTCTGTCCATCTGTCCATGTGTACAAAACAGTTAACCATATACACTATAACACTTTCCTGCACTGTGCTCCCAAAAATCCTGCAAAGTATCTAGGCTGCAGAGGGAGCACTGGGTTTACCGAGACACTTGCAGTGCGAGTCGGCCGCGTGTACCTACAAAACCAGGAAATGGTTGTGCTGGGACTTGAACCCGTGTCTCTATCCTCTGTCCTCTTTCATCTCCTTCTAACTTGCTGTCTGTATTTAGCCACATTCATTGAATAAGTGCTCCCTGAAGATGTCAAGTATCATTTCTCTGGGCCTGTTGTCGACAGAAAAGTCAACTTGTTGCTTTGCTCACCACCATGTTTGAAGGACATCAGCGTGATCACCGCCGATAGGACGGAGGGTCAAATAAAAAGGAACACCAATTTCTAGACAGGAGCAGTTGGGAGCTAACAGTGTATTGTGGTGTGACGTGTTTATTTGAGTGTCCAAACTTCCCTCTTTAGGTGGTTATTAGATTTTCACATTCGTGAACATCATAAAATTCACTGATTTCAAAGGCCCAGATGCTTATTATTACAGCAACTCAGTTGTTGAGGTGAGAGAAAATGAGAAGTATGTTGCTGCACCACTAAATCTATGGCTGGGAACTGTTGAAACCAAACACAAAGAATTCACGGTGGCCAGATAGTGCTATTTTCTGCTGACTGTCTCTGGGGACTCAAACAGAATCCATTTGCTTGATTGTTTGATTTTCCGTTTCAGTCGTGTAGGGTACTTGTCCACACACCTTCTTCTTGTAGGTTTTCTGTGTCCTTGGATCTCAAGTGAGTCTCCTGTAAGTAAGCACGTAGGTGTCTTGAGTTTTCATCCCTTCTTTTATCCCTGTGTCTTTTGTTTGCAGCACTCAGTGCCTGACCTTTTATTCTGATGATTCAGAGCTGTGCACTTATTGCACTTAAAGAATATTTTTTATCATTAATCTACAATCACGTGAAGAACATTATGTTTACTATGCTCCCCCCTTAACCAAGTCCCACCGATAAACCTTTTCAGTCACTGTCGATCAGCGTAGTTGGATGCTGTAGACCCCTTCACCATGTCCCCCCCAAAAGTCCACGTTACAGTCACTGTCCATCAGTGAGTAGTAAGATGCTATATGATCTCTACTAGTCTTCTCTGTGTTGTACAGTACTCCGCATGCACACCCGACCCCACGCATTATACATGCTAAACTTAATGCCCCCATTCTTTCTCCCCACACTTATCCCTCCCTTCAGACTCACCCTGCCCAGTCCTTTTTCCTTTGGTTACTTTTAGTCAAGTCTCGGGTTCTGTGAGTCTGCTGCTGTTTTTTTACTTCAGTTTTTCTTTGTTGTTATACTCCACACATGAGTGAAATCACTTGGTACTTGCCTTTATCCGCCTGCCCTATTTTTCTGAACATACTACCGTCTTGCTCCATCCACGTCATTGCAAATGGTAGTATTTGTTTTCTTCTTAAGGCTGCTTACTTCACTTTTTAAACTGGATTTCATTCTTCCTTTTTGTTTGTAGTTTAGCTATGTTATTCACCATTCAACTCCTGGTTATGAACAATAGCTTTGTGTCAATCGACATGTATCTGTATCTATCTATCTAAAGGTCTGTCTGTCTATCTATGTATGTATATATCTATGTATCTATGTATCTATCTATCTATGTATCTATCTATCTATCTTCCTATCATCTATCTATGATGTCTATCATCTATTAATCTATGTACCTATCTATCTATCTTTCACCTGTCGTCTGTCTACCTATCTATTTATGAAACAATCATCTTTTTGTCTGCCCATCTATCCTTATGTACAGAACAGTTAACAACATAGCCTATGTCTCTTCCCTACATTATGCTTCCAGAAAACTTGCAAGGTAACTAAGCCATAAGGAGAGCACTGTGTTCACCGATACGCTTTCAGGTAGAGTCAGCAGAGTGTGCTTACAAAACCAGTAAATGGAGGTGAAAGGACTTGAACCCGTATCTTTGTCCTCTGTCCTCTTATACTTCCTGCTCGCTTGTTGACTTTATTTAGCCACATTCAGTGAGTAAGTGATCCCTGAAGTCCACAAGTATCCTTCGTCTGGGCCTGTTGTCGACAGAAAAGTGTACTTGGCCCTTTGCACACCACCATGTTTGAGGGACATTGGCGTGATCACTGCTGATAGGTGGAGGGACAAATATGAATTAACACCTATTTCTGGACAGGAGCAGTTGGGAACAAAGAGTGTGTTGTGGAGTGAAGTGTTTATTTGAGTGTCCAAACTTCCCTCTTTAGGTGGTTATTACTTCTTTACATTCGTGAACATCATAAAAAGCAATGATTATAAATGCCCAGACGCATATTATTACAGCAATTCATTTGTTGAGGTGAGATTAAATTAGAAGGAAGTTGCTGCACCACTAAATCTATGCCTGAGCCCTGCTGAAACCAAACAAAAAGAATTCACGGTGGCTAGATAGGGCTATTTTCTACTGACTCTCTCTGGGGTCCAAAACAGAATCCATTTCTTTCTTTGTTTCTCAGTTTCACTTGTGTAGGGTTCCTGTCCCCGCCCCTTCAGCTTGTAGTTTGTCTGTGTCCTTGGATCTCAAGTGAGTCTCCAGTAAGGGAGCACGTAGGTGGTCTTGAGTTTTCATCAGTTCTTCTAACCCTGTGTCTTTTGATTGGAGCACTCAAAGGCTGTACTTTTATTCTGATATTTGAGAGCTGTGCTCTTACTGCACTTTGAAATTCTTTTTGTTCTCATTAATATACAATCACATGCAGAAAATTATGTTATTCTGTCTACCCTCTTCACCAAGTCACCCCAAATCCCAGTTACAGCCGCTCTCCGTCAGCATGTACTAAGATGCTGTAGAATCACTACGTCTTCTCTGTGTTGTACAGCCCTAACCATGACACCCCACCCTACACATTATACATGCTAATCCTAATGCCCCCATTCTTTTTCCCCGCACTCATTATTCCCTTCCCACAAACCCTACCCAGTCCCTTTCTCTTTGGTAACTGTTAGTCCACTCTCGGGTTCTGTGAGTCTGCTGCTGTCTTTTCCTTCAGTTTTTCTTTGTTATCATACTCCACACATGAGTGAAATCATTTGGTACATGTATTTCTCCGCCTGGCCTATTTAACTGAGCATAATACCCTCTAGCTTCATCCGCGTTATTACAAATGATAGGATTGGTTTTCTTCTTATGGCTGCTTACTGCACTTTTTAAACTGGATTTCCTTCTTCTTTTTTGTTTGTAGTTTTGCTATGTGCTTTCACCATTGCTCTCCTTGTTATGAGCAGTAGCTTTGTGTTAATCGATATGTACCTATATCTATCTATCTGTCTGTCTATCTATTTATCAATCACTCAATCAATCATCTTTTTGTCTGTCCATCTGTCCATGTGTACAAAACAGTTAACCATATACACTATAACACTTTCCTGCACTGTGCTCCCAAAAATCCTGCAAAGTATCTAGGCTGCAGAGGGAGCACTGGGTTTACCGAGACACTTGCAGTGCGAGTCGGCCGCGTGTACCTACAAAACCAGGAAATGGTTGTGCTGGGACTTGAACCCGTGTCTCTATCCTCTGTCCTCTTTCATCTCCTTCTAACTTGCTGTCTGTATTTAGCCACATTCATTGAATAAGTGCTCCCTGAAGATGTCAAGTATCATTTCTCTGGGCCTGTTGTCGACAGAAAAGTCAACTTGTTGCTTTGCTCACCACCATGTTTGAAGGACATCAGCGTGATCACCGCCGATAGGACGGAGGGTCAAATAAAAAGGAACACCAATTTCTAGACAGGAGCAGTTGGGAGCTAACAGTGTATTGTGGTGTGACGTGTTTATTTGAGTGTCCAAACTTCCCTCTTTAGGTGGTTATTAGATTTTCACATTCGTGAACATCATAAAATTCACTGATTTCAAAGGCCCAGATGCTTATTATTACAGCAACTCAGTTGTTGAGGTGAGAGAAAATGAGAAGTATGTTGCTGCACCACTAAATCTATGGCTGGGAACTGTTGAAACCAAACACAAAGAATTCACGGTGGCCAGATAGTGCTATTTTCTGCTGACTGTCTCTGGGGACTCAAACAGAATCCATTTGCTTGATTGTTTGATTTTCCGTTTCAGTCGTGTAGAGTACTTGTCCACACACCTTCTTCTTGTAGGTTTTCTGTGTCCTTGGATCTCAAGTGAGTCTCCTGTAAGTAAGCACGTAGGTGTCTTGAGTTTTCATCCCTTCTTTTATCCCTGTGTCTTTTGTTTGCAGCACTCAGTGCCTGACCTTTTATTCTGATGATTCAGAGCTGTGCACTTATTGCACTTAAAGAATATTTTTTATCATTAATCTACAATCACGTGAAGAACATTATGTTTACTATGCTCCCCCCTTAACCAAGTCCCACCGATAAACCTTTTCAGTCACTGTCGATCAGCGTAGTTGGATGCTGTAGACCCCTTCACCATGTCCCCCCCAAAAGTCCACGTTACAGTCACTGTCCATCAGTGAGTAGTAAGATGCTATATGATCTCTACTAGTCTTCTCTGTGTTGTACAGTACTCCGCATGCACACCCGACCCCACGCATTATACATGCTAAACTTAATGCCCCCATTCTTTCTCCCCACACTTATCCCTCCCTTCAGACTCACCCTGCCCAGTCCTTTTTCCTTTGGTTACTTTTAGTCAAGTCTCGGGTTCTGTGAGTCTGCTGCTGTTTTTTTACTTCAGTTTTTCTTTGTTGTTATACTCCACACATGAGTGAAATCACTTGGTACTTGCCTTTATCCGCCTGCCCTATTTTTCTGAACATACTACCGTCTTGCTCCATCCACGTCATTGCAAATGGTAGTATTTGTTTTCTTCTTAAGGCTGCTTACTGCACTTTTTAAACTGGATTTCATTCTTCCTTTTTGTTTGTAGTTTAGCTATGTTATTCACCATTCAACTCCTGGTTATGAACAATAGCTTTGTGTCAATCGACATGTATCTGTATCTATCTATCTAAAGGTCTGTCTGTCTATCTATGTATGTATATATCTATGTATCTATGTATCTATCTATCTATGTATCTATCTATCTATCTTCCTATCATCTATCTATGATGTCTATCATCTATTAATCTATGTACCTATCTATCTATCTTTCACCTGTCGTCTGTCTACCTATCTATTTATGAAACAATCATCTTTTTGTCTGCCCATCTATCCTTATGTACAGAACAGTTAACAACATAGCCTATGTCTCTTCCCTACATTATGCTTCCAGAAACCTTGCAAGGTAACTAAGCCATAAGGAGAGCACTGTGTTCACCGATACGCTTTCAGGTAGAGTCAGCAGAGTGTGCTTACAAAACCAGTAAATGGAGGTGAAAGGACTTGAACCCGTATCTTTGTCCTCTGTCCTCTTATACTTCCTGCTCGCTTGTTGACTTTATTTAGCCACATTCAGTGAGTAAGTGATCCCTGAAGTCCACAAGTATCCTTCGTGTGGGCCTGTTGTCGACAGAAAAGTGTACTTGGCCCTTTGCACACCACCATGTTTGAGAGATATTGGCGTGATCACTGCTGATAGGTGGAGGGACAAATATGAATTAACACCTATTTCTGGACAGGAGCAGTTGGGAACAAAGAGTGTGTTGTGGAGTGAAGTGTTTATTTGAGTGTCCAAACTTCCCTCTTTAGGTGGTTATTACTTCTTTACATTCGTGAACATCATAAAAAGCAATGATTATAAATGCCCAGACGCATATTATTACAGCAATTCATTTGTTGAGGTGAGATTAAATTAGAAGGAAGTTGCTGCACCACTAAATCTATGCCTGAGCCCTGCTGAAACCAAACAAAAAGAATTCACGGTGGCTAGATAGGGCTATTTTCTACTGACTCTCTCTGGGGTCCAAAACAGAATCCATTTCTTTCTTTGTTTCTCAGTTTCACTTGTGTAGGGTACCTGTCCCCGCCCCTTCAGCTTGTAGTTTGTCTGTGTCCTTGGATCTCAAGTGAGTCTCCAGTAAGGGAGCACGTAGGTGGTCTTGAGTTTTCATCAGTTCTTCTAACCCTGTGTCTTTTGATTGGAGCACTCAAAGGCTGTACTTTTATTCTGATATTTGAGAGCTGTGCTCTTACTGCACTTTGAAATTCTTTTTGTTCTCATTAATATACAATCACATGCAGAAAATTATGTTATTCTGTCTACCCTCTTCACCAAGTCACCCCAAATCCCAGTTACAGCCGCTCTCCGTCAGCATGTACTAAGATGCTGTAGAATCACTACATGTCTTCTCTGTGTTGTACAGCCCTACCCATGACACCCCACCCTACACATTATACATGCTAATCCTAATGCCCCCATTCTTTTTCCCCGCACTCATTATTCCCTTCCCACAAACCCTACCCAGTCCCTTTCTCTTTGGTAACTGTTAGTCCACTCTCGGGTTCTGTGAGTCTGCTGCTGTCTTTTCCTTCAGTTTTTCTTTGTTATCATACTCCACACATGAGTGAAATCATTTGGTACATGTATTTCTCCGCCTGGCCTATTTGACTGAGCATAATACCCTCTAGCTCCATCCGCGTTATTACAAATGATAGGATTGGTTTTCTTCTTATGGCTGCTTACTGCACTTTTTAAACTGGATTTCCTTCTTCTTTTTTGTTTGTAGTTTTGCTATGTGCTTTCACCATTGCTCTCTTTGTTATGAGCAGTAGCTTTGTGTTAATCGATATGTACCTATATCTATCTATCTGTCTGTCTATCTATTTATCAATCACTCAATCAATCATCTTTTTGTCTGTCCATCTGTCCATGTGTACAAAACAGTTAACCATATACACTATAACACTTTCCTGCACTGTGCTCCCAAAAGTCCTGCAAAGTATCTAGGCTGCAGAGGGAGCACTGGGTTTACCGAGACACTTGCAGTGCGAGTCGGCCGCGTGTACCTACAAAACCAGGAAATGGTTGTGCTGGGACTTGAACCCGTGTCTCTATCCTCTGTCCTCTTTCATCTCCTTCTAACTTGCTGTCTGTATTTAGCCACATTCATTGAATAAGTGCTCCCTGAAGATGTCAAGTATCATTTCTCTGGGCCTGTTGTCGACAGAAAAGTCAACTTGTTGCTTTGCTCACCACCATGTTTGAAGGACATCAGCGTGATCACCGCCGATAGGACGGAGGGTCAAATAAAAAGGAACACCAATTTCTAGACAGGAGCAGTTGGGAGCTAACAGTGTATTGTGGTGTGACGTGTTTATTTGAGTGTCCAAACTTCCCTCTTTAGGTGGTTATTAGATTTTCACATTCGTGAACATCATAAAATTCACTGATTTCAAAGGCCCAGATGCTTATTATTACAGCAACTCAGTTGTTGAGGTGAGAGAAAATGAGAAGTATGTTGCTGCACCACTAAATCTATGGCTGGGAACTGTTGAAACCAAACACAAAGAATTCACGGTGGCCAGATAGTGCTATTTTCTGCTGACTGTCTCTGGGGACTCAAACAGAATCCATTTGCTTGATTGTTTGATTTTCCGTTTCAGTCGTGTAGAGTACTTGTCCACACACCTTCTTCTTGTAGGTTTTCTGTGTCCTTGGATCTCAAGTGAGTCTCCTGTAAGTAAGCACGTAGGTGTCTTGAGTTTTCATCCCTTCTTTTATCCCTGTGTCTTTTGTTTGCAGCACTCAGTGCCTGACCATTTATTCTGATGATTCAGAGCTGTGCACTTATTGCACTTAAAGAATATTTTTTATCATTAATCTACAATCACGTGAAGAACATTATGTTTACTATGCTCCCCCCTTAACCAAGTCCCACCGAAAAACCTTTTCAGTCACTGTCGATCAGCGTAGTTGGATGCTGTAGACCCCTTCACCATGTCCCCCCCAAAAGTCCACGTTACAGTCACTGTCCATCAGTGAGTAGTAAGATGCTATATGATCTCTACTAGTCTTCTCTGTGTTGTACAGTACTCCGCATGCACACCCGACCCCACGCATTATACATGCTAAACTTAATGCCCCCATTCTTTCTCCCCACACTTATCCCTCCCTTCAGACTCACCCTGCCCAGTCCTTTTTCCTTTGGTTACTTTTAGTCAAGTCTCGGGTTCTGTGAGTCTGCTGCTGTTTTTTTACTTCAGTTTTTCTTTGTTGTTATACTCCACACATGAGTGAAATCACTTGGTACTTGCCTTTATCCGCCTGCCCTATTTTTCTGAACATACTACCGTCTTGCTCCATCCACGTCATTGCAAATGGTAGTATTTGTTTTCTTCTTAAGGCTGCTTACTGCACTTTTTAAACTGGATTTCATTCTTCCTTTTTGTTTGTAGTTTAGCTATGTTATTCACCATTCAACTCCTGGTTATGAACAATAGCTTTGTGTCAATCGACATGTATCTGTATCTATCTATCTAAAGGTCTGTCTGTCTATCTATGTATGTATATATCTATGTATCTATGTATCTATCTATCTATGTATCTATCTATCTATCTTCCTATCATCTATCTATGATGTCTATCATCTATTAATCTATGTACCTATCTATCTATCTTTCACCTGTCGTCTGTCTACCTATCTATTTATGAAACAATCATCTTTTTGTCTGCCCATCTATCCTTATGTACAGAACAGTTAACAACATAGCCTATGTCTCTTCCCTACATTATGCTTCCAGAAACCTTGCAAGGTAACTAAGCCATAAGGAGAGCACTGTGTTCACCGATACGCTTTCAGGTAGAGTCAGCAGAGTGTGCTTACAAAACCAGTAAATGGAGGTGAAAGGACTTGAACCCGTATCTTTGTCCTCTGTCCTCTTATACTTCCTGCTCGCTTGTTGACTTTATTTAGCCACATTCAGTGAGTAAGTGATCCCTGAAGTCCACAAGTATCCTTCGTCTGGGCCTGTTGTCGACAGAAAAGTGTACTTGGCCCTTTGCACACCACCATGTTTGAGGGACATTGGCGTGATCACTGCTGATAGGTGGAGGGACAAATATGAATTAACACCTATTTCTGGACAGGAGCAGTTGGGAACAAAGAGTGTGTTGTGGAGTGAAGTGTTTATTTGAGTGTCCAAACTTCCCTCTTTAGGTGGTTATTACTTCTTTACATTCGTGAACATCATAAAAAGCAATGATTATAAATGCCCAGACGCATATTATTACAGCAATTCATTTGTTGAGGTGAGAGGAAATTAGAAGGAAGTTGCTGCACCACTAAATCTATGCCTGAGCCCTGCTGAAACCAAACAAAAAGAATTCACGGTGGCTAGATAGGGCTATTTTCTACTGACTCTCTGGGGTCCAAAACAGAATCCATTTCTTTCTTTGTTTCTCAGTTTCACTTGTGTAGGGTACCTGTCCCCGCCCCTTCAGCTTGTAGTTTGTCTGTGTCCTTGGATCTCAAGTGAGTCTCCAGTAAGGGAGCACGTAGGTGGTCTTGAGTTTTCATCAGTTCTTCTAACCCTGTGTCTTTTGATTGGAGCACTCAAAGGCTGTACTTTTATTCTGATATTTGAGAGCTGTGCTCTTACTGCACTTTGAAATTCTTTTTGTTCTCATTAATATACAATCACATGCAGAAAATTATGTTATTCTGTCTACCCTCTTCACCAAGTCACCCCAAATCCCAGTTACAGCCGCTCTCCGTCAGCATGTACTAAGATGCTGTAGAATCACTACATGTCTTCTCTGTGTTGTACAGCCCTACCCATGACACCCCACCCTACACATTATACATGCTAATCCTAATGCCCCCATTCTTTTTCCCCGCACTCATTATTCCCTTCCCACAAACCCTACCCAGTCCCTTTCTCTTTGGTAACTGTTAGTCCACTCTCGGGTTCTGTGAGTCTGCTGCTGTCTTTTCCTTCAGTTTTTCTTTGTTATCATACTCCACACATGAGTGAAATCATTTGGTACATGTATTTCTCCGCCTGGCCTATTTAACTGAGCATAATACCCTCTAGCTCCATCCGCGTTATTACAAATGATAGGATTGGTTTTCTTCTTATGGCTGCTTACTGCACTTTTTAAACTGGATTTCCTTCTTCTTTTTTGTTTGTAGTTTTGCTATGTGCTTTCACCATTGCTCTCCTTGTTATGAGCAGTAGCTTTGTGTTAATCGATATGTACCTATATCTATCTATCTGTCTGTCTATCTATTTATCAATCACTCAATCAATCATCTTTTTGTCTGTCCATCTGTCCATGTGTACAAAACAGTTAACCATATACACTATAACACTTTCCTGCACTGTGCTCCCAAAAATCCTGCAAAGTATCTAGGCTGCAGAGGGAGCACTGGGTTTACCGAGACACTTGCAGTGCGAGTCGGCCGCGTGTACCTACAAAACCAGGAAATGGTTGTGCTGGGACTTGAACCCGTGTCTCTATCCTCTGTCCTCTTTCATCTCCTTCTAACTTGCTGTCTGTATTTAGCCACATTCATTGAATAAGTGCTCCCTGAAGATGTCAAGTATCATTTCTCTGGGCCTGTTGTCGACAGAAAAGTCAACTTGTTGCTTTGCTCACCACCATGTTTGAAGGACATCAGCGTGATCACCGCCGATAGGACGGAGGGTCAAATAAAAAGGAACACCAATTTCTAGACAGGAGCAGTTGGGAGCTAACAGTGTATTGTGGTGTGACGTGTTTATTTGAGTGTCCAAACTTCCCTCTTTAGGTGGTTATTAGATTTTCACATTCGTGAACATCATAAAATTCACTGATTTCAAAGGCCCAGATGCTTATTATTACAGCAACTCAGTTGTTGAGGTGAGAGAAAATGAGAAGTATGTTGCTGCACCACTAAATCTATGGCTGGGAACTGTTGAAACCAAACACAAAGAATTCACGGTGGCCAGATAGTGCTATTTTCTGCTGACTGTCTCTGGGGACTCAAACAGAATCCATTTGCTTGATTGTTTGATTTTCCGTTTCAGTCGTGTAGGGTACTTGTCCACACACCTTCTTCTTGTAGTTTTTCTGTGTCCTTGGATCTCAAGTGAGTCTCCTGTAAGTAAGCACGTAGGTGTCTTGAGTTTTCATCCCTTCTTTTATCCCTGTGTCTTTTGTTTGCAGCACTCAGTGCCTGACCTTTTATTCTGATGATTCAGAGCTGTGCACTTATTGCACTTAAAGAATATTTTTTATCATTAATCTACAATCACGTGAAGAACATTATGTTTACTATGCTCCCCCCTTCACCATGTCCCCCCAAAAAACCTCTTCAGTCACTGTCGATCAGCGTAGTTGGATGCTGTAGACCCCTTCACCATGTCCCCCCCAAAAGTCCACGTTACAGTCACTGTCCATCAGTGAGTAGTAAGATGCTATATGATCTCTACTAGTCTTCTCTGTGTTGTACAGTACTCCGCATGCACACCCGACCCCACGCATTATACATGCTAAACTTAATGCCCCCATTCTTTCTCCCCACACTTATCCCTCCCTTCAGACTCACCCTGCCCAGTCCTTTTTCCTTTGGTTACTTTTAGTCAAGTCTCGGGTTCTGTGAGTCTGCTGCTGTTTTTTTACTTCAGTTTTTCTTTGTTGTTATACTCCACACATGAGTGAAATCACTTGGTACTTGCCTTTATCCGCCTGCCCTATTTTTCTGAACATACTACCGTCTTGCTCCATCCACGTCATTGCAAATGGTAGTATTTGTTTTCTTCTTAAGGCTGCTTACTGCACTTTTTAAACTGGATTTCATTCTTCCTTTTTGTTTGTAGTTTAGCTATGTTATTCACCATTCAACTCCTGGTTATGAACAATAGCTTTGTGTCAATCGACATGTATCTGTATCTATCTATCTAAAGGTCTGTCTGTCTATCTATGTATGTATATATCTATGTATCTATGTATCTATCTATCTATGTATCTATCTATCTATCTTCCTATCATCTATCTATGATGTCTATCATCTATTAATCTATGTACCTATCTATCTATCTTTCACCTGTCGTCTGTCTACCTATCTATTTATGAAACAATCATCTTTTTGTCTGCCCATCTATCCTTATGTACAGAACAGTTAACAACATAGCCTATGTCTCTTCCCTACATTATGCTTCCAGAAACCTTGCAAGGTAACTAAGCCATAAGGAGAGCACTGTGTTCACCGATACGCTTTCAGGTAGAGTCAGCAGAGTGTGCTTACAAAACCAGTAAATGGAGGTGAAAGGACTTGAACCCGTATCTTTGTCCTCTGTCCTCTTATACTTCCTGCTCGCTTGTTGACTTTATTTAGCCACATTCAGTGAGTAAGTGATCCCTGAAGTCCACAAGTATCCTTCGTCTGGGCCTGTTGTCGACAGAAAAGTGTACTTGGCCCTTTGCACACCACCATGTTTGAGGGACATTGGCGTGATCACTGCTGATAGGTGGAGGGACAAATATGAATTAACACCTATTTCTGGACAGGAGCAGTTGGGAACAAAGAGTGTGTTGTGGAGTGAAGTGTTTATTTGAGTGTCCAAACTTCCCTCTTTAGGTGGTTATTACTTCTTTACATTCGTGAACATCATAAAAAGCAATGATTATAAATGCCCAGACGCATATTATTACAGCAATTCATTTGTTGAGGTGAGAGGAAATTAGAAGGAAGTTGCTGCACCACTAAATCTATGCCTGAGCCCTGCTGAAACCAAACAAAAAGAATTCACGGTGGCTAGATAGGGCTATTTTCTACTGACTCTCTCTGGGGTCCAAAACAGAATCCATTTCTTTCTTTGTTTCTCAGTTTCACTTGTGTAGGGTACCTGTCCCCGCCCCTTCAGCTTGTAGTTTGTCTGTGTCCTTGGATCTCAAGTGAGTCTCCAGTAAGGGAGCACGTAGGTGGTCTTGAGTTTTCATCAGTTCTTCTAACCCTGTGTCTTTTGATTGGAGCACTCAAAGGCTGTACTTTTATTCTGATATTTGAGAGCTGTGCTCTTACTGCACTTTGAAATTCTTTTTGTTCTCATTAATATACAATCACATGCAGAAAATTATGTTATTCTGTCTACCCTCTTCACCAAGTCACCCCAAATCCCAGTTACAGCCGCTCTCCGTCAGCATGTACTAAGATGCTGTAGAATCACTACATGTCTTCTCTGTGTTGTACAGCCCTACCCATGACACCCCACCCTACACATTATACATGCTAATCCTAATGCCCCCATTCTTTTTCCCCGCACTCATTATTCCCTTCCCACAAACCCTACCCAGTCCCTTTCTCTTTGGTAACTGTTAGTCCACTCTCGGGTTCTGTGAGTCTGCTGCTGTCTTTTCCTTCAGTTTTTCTTTGTTATCATACTCCACACATGAGTGAAATCATTTGGTACATGTATTTCTCCGCCTGGCCTATTTAACTGAGCATAATACCCTCTAGCTCCATCCGCGTTATTACAAATGATAGGATTGGTTTTCTTCTTATGGCTGCTTACTGCACTTTTTAAACTGGATTTCCTTCTTCTTTTTTGTTTGTAGTTTTGCTATGTGCTTTCACCATTGCTCTCCTTGTTATGAGCAGTAGCTTTGTGTTAATCGATATGTACCTATATCTATCTATCTGTCTGTCTATCTATTTATCAATCACTCAATCAATCATCTTTTTGTCTGTCCATCTGTCCATGTGTACAAAACAGTTAACCATATACACTATAACCCTTTCCTGCACTGTGCTCCCAAAAATCCTGCAAAGTATCTAGGCTGCAGAGGGAGCACTGGGTTTACCGAGACACTTGCAGTGCGAGTCGGCCGCGTGTACCTACAAAACCAGGAAATGGTTGTGCTGGGACTTGAACCCGTGTCTCTATCCTCTGTCCTCTTTCATCTCCTTCTAACTTGCTGTCTGTATTTAGCCACATTCATTGAATAAGTGCTCCCTGAAGATGTCAAGTATCATTTCTCTGGGCCTGTTGTCGACAGAAAAGTCAACTTGTTGCTTTGCTCACCACCATGTTTGAAGGACATCAGCGTGATCACCGCCGATAGGACGGAGGGTCAAATAAAAAGGAACACCAATTTCTAGACAGGAGCAGTTGGGAGCTAACAGTGTATTGTGGTGTGACGTGTTTATTTGAGTGTCCAAACTTCCCTCTTTAGGTGGTTATTAGATTTTCACATTCGTGAACATCATAAAATTCACTGATTTCAAAGGCCCAGATGCTTATTATTACAGCAACTCAGTTGTTGAGGTGAGAGAAAATGAGAAGTATGTTGCTGCACCACTAAATCTATGGCTGGGAACTGTTGAAACCAAACACAAAGAATTCACGGAGGCCAGATAGTGCTATTTTCTGCTGACTGTCTCTGGGGACTCAAACAGAATCCATTTGCTTGATTGTTTGATTTTCCGTTTCAGTCGTGTAGGGTACTTGTCCACACACCTTCTTCTTGTAGTTTTTCTGTGTCCTTGGATCTCAAGTGAGTCTCCTGTAAGTAAGCACGTAGGTGTCTTGAGTTTTCATCCCTTCTTTTATCCCTGTGTCTTTTGTTTGCAGCACTCAGTGCCTGACCTTTTATTCTGATGATTCAGAGCTGTGCACTTATTGCACTTAAAGAATATTTTTTATCATTAATCTACAATCACGTGAAGAACATTATGTTTACTATGCTCCCCCCTTCACCATGTCCCCCCAAAAAACCTCTTCAGTCACTGTCGATCAGCGTAGTTGGATGCTGTAGACCCCTTCACCATGTCCCCCCCAAAAGTCCACGTTACAGTCACTGTCAATCAGTGAGTAGTAAGATGCTATATGATCTCTACTAGTCTTCTCTGTGTTGTACAGTACTCCGCATGCACACCCGACCCCACGCATTATACATGCTAAACTTAATGCCCCCATTCTTTCTCCCCACACTTATCCCTCCCTTCAGACTCACCCTGCCCAGTCCTTTTTCCTTTGGTTACTTTTAGTCAAGTCTCGGGTTCTGTGAGTCTGCTGCTGTTTTTTTACTTCAGTTTTTCTTTGTTGTTATACTCCACACATGAGTGAAATCACTTGGTACTTGCCTTTATCCGCCTGCCCTATTTTTCTGAACATACTACCGTCTTGCTCCATCCACGTCATTGCAAATGGTAGCATTTGTTTTCTTCTTAAGGCTGCTTACTGCACTTTTTAAACTGGATTTCATTCTTCCTTTTTGTTTGTAGTTTAGCTATGTTATTCACCATTCAACTCCTGGTTATGAACAATAGCTTTGTGTCAATCGACATGTATCTGTATCTATCTATCTAAAGGTCTGTCTGTCTATCTATGTATGTATATATCTATGTATCTATGTATCTATCTATCTATGTATCTATCTATCTATCTTCCTATCATCTATCTATGATGTCTATCATCTATTAATCTATGTACCTATCTATCTATCTTTCACCTGTCGTCTGTCTACCTATCTATTTATGAAACAATCATCTTTTTGTCTGCCCATCTATCCTTATGTACAGAACAGTTAACAACATAGCCTATGTCTCTTCCCTACATTATGCTTCCAGAAACCTTGCAAGGTAACTAAGCCATAAGGAGAGCACTGTGTTCACCGATACGCTTTCAGGTAGAGTCAGCAGAGTGTGCTGACAAAACCAGTAAATGGAGGTGAAAGGACTTGAACCCGTATCTTTGTCCTCTGTCCTCTTATACTTCCTGCTCGCTTGTTGACTTTATTTAGCCACATTCAGTGAGTAAGTGATCCCTGAAGTCCACAAGTATCCTTCGTCTGGGCCTGTTGTCGACAGAAAAGTGTACTTGGCCCTTTGCACACCACCATGTTTGAGAGACATTGGCGTGATCACTGCTGATAGGTGGAGGGACAAATATGAATTAACACCTATTTCTGGACAGGAGCAGTTGGGAACAAAGAGTGTGTTGTGGAGTGAAGTGTTTATTTGAGTGTCCAAACTTCCCTCTTTAGGTGGTTATTACTTCTTTACATTCGTGAACATCATAAAAAGCAATGATTATAAATGCCCAGACGCATATTATTACAGCAATTCATTTGTTGAGGTGAGAGGAAATTAGAAGGAAGTTGCTGCACCACTAAATCTATGCCTGAGCACTGCTGAAACCAAACAAAAAGAATTCACGGTGGCTAGATAGGGCTATTTTCTACTGACTCTCTCTGGGGTCCAAAACAGAATCCATTTCTTTCTTTGTTTCTCAGTTTCACTTGTGTAGGGTACCTGTCCCCGCCCCTTCAGCTTGTAGTTTGTCTGTGTCCTTGGATCTCAAGTGAGTCTCCAGTAAGGGAGCACGTAGGTGGTCTTGAGTTTTCATCAGTTCTTCTAACCCTGTGTCTTTTGATTGGAGCACTCAAAGGCTGTACTTTTATTCTGATATTTGAGAGCTGTGCTCTTACTGCACTTTGAAATTCTTTTTGTTCTCATTAATATACAATCACATGCAGAAAATTATGTTATTCTGTCTACCCTCTTCACCAAGTCACCCCAAATCCCAGTTACAGCCGCTCTCCGTCAGCATGTACTAAGATGCTGTAGAATCACTACATGTCTTCTCTGTGTTGTACAGCCCTACCCATGACACCCCACCCTACACATTATACATGCTAATCCTAATGCCCCCATTCTTTTTCCCCACACTCATTATTCCCTTCCCACAAACCCTACCCAGTCCCTTTCTCTTTGGTAACTGTTAGTCCACTCTCGGGTTCTGTGAGTCTGCTGCTGTCTTTTCCTTCAGTTTTTCTTTGTTATCATACTCCACACATGAGTGAAATCATTTGGTACATGTATTTCTCCGCCTGGCCTATTTGACTGAGCATAATACCCTCTAGCTCCATCCGCGTTATTACAAATGATAGGATTGGTTTTCTTCTTATGGCTGCTTACTGCACTTTTTAAACTGGATTTCCTTCTTCTTTTTTGTTTGTAGTTTTGCTATGTGCTTTCACCATTGCTCTCCTTGTTATGAGCAGTAGCTTTGTGTTAATCGATATGTACCTATATCTATCTATCTGTCTGTCTATCTATTTATCAATCACTCAATCAATCATCTTTTTGTCTGTCCATCTGTCCATGTGTACAAAACAGTTAACCATATACACTATAACACTTTCCTGCACTGTGCTCCCAAAAATCCTGCAAAGTATCTAGGCTGCAGAGGGAGCACTGGGTTTACCGAGACACTTGCAGTGCGAGTCGGCCGCGTGTACCTACAAAACCAGGAAATGGTTGTGCTGGGACTTGAACCCGTGTCTCTATCCTCTGTCCTCTTTCATCTCCTTCTAACTTGCTGTCTGTATTTAGCCACATTCATTGAATAAGTGCTCCCTGAAGATGTCAAGTATCATTTCTCTGGGCCTGTTGTCGACAGAAAAGTCAACTTGTTGCTTTGCTCACCACCATGTTTGAAGGACATCAGCGTGATCACCGCCGATAGGACGGAGGGTCAAATAAAAAGGAACACCAATTTCTAGACAGGAGCAGTTGGGAGCTAACAGTGTATTGTGGTGTGACGTGTTTATTTGAGTGTCCAAACTTCCCTCTTTAGGTGGTTATTAGATTTTCACATTCGTGAACATCATAAAATTCACTGATTTCAAAGGCCCAGATGCTTATTATTACAGCAACTCAGTTGTTGAGGTGAGAGAAAATGAGAAGTATGTTGCTGCACCACTAAATCTATGGCTGGGAACTGTTGAAACCAAACACAAAGAATTCACGGTGGCCAGATAGTGCTATTTTCTGCTGACTGTCTCTGGGGACTCAAACAGAATCCATTTGCTTGATTGTTTGATTTTCCGTTTCAGTCGTGTAGGGTACTTGTCCACACACCTTCTTCTTGTAGTTTTTCTGTGTCCTTGGATCTCAAGTGAGTCTCCTGTAAGTAAGCACGTAGGTGTCTTGAGTTTTCATCCCTTCTTTTATCCCTGTGTCTTTTGTTTGCAGCACTCAGTGCCTGACCTTTTATTCTGATGATTCAGAGCTGTGCACTTATTGCACTTAAAGAATATTTTTTATCATTAATCTACAATCACGTGAAGAACATTATGTTTACTATGCTCCCCCCTTAACCAAGTCCCACCGAAAAACCTTTTCAGTCACTGTCGATCAGCGTAGTTGGATGCTGTAGACCCCTTCACCATGTCCCCCCCAAAAGTCCACGTTACAGTCACTGTCCATCAGTGAGTAGTAAGATGCTATATGATCTCTACTAGTCTTCTCTGTGTTGTACAGTACTCCGCATGCACACCCGACCCCACGCATTATACATGCTAAACTTAATGCCCCCATTCTTTCTCCCCACACTTATCCCTCCCTTCAGACTCACCCTGCCCAGTCCTTTTTCCTTTGGTTACTTTTAGTCAAGTCTCGGGTTCTGTGAGTCTGCTGCTGTTTTTTTACTTCAGTTTTTCTTTGTTGTTATACTCCACACATGAGTGAAATCACTTGGTACTTGCCTTTATCCGCCTGCCCTATTTTTCTGAACATACTACCGTCTTGCTCCATCCACGTCATTGCAAATGGTAGTATTTGTTTTCTTCTTAAGGCTGCTTACTGCACTTTTTAAACTGGATTTCATTCTTCCTTTTTGTTTGTAGTTTAGCTATGTTATTCACCATTCAACTCCTGGTTATGAACAATAGCTTTGTGTCAATCGACATGTATCTGTATCTATCTATCTAAAGGTCTGTCTGTCTATCTATGTATGTATATATCTATGTATCTATGTATCTATGTATCTATGTATCTATCTATCTTCCTATCATCTATCTATGATGTCTATCATCTATTAATCTATGTACCTATCTATCTATCTTTCACCTGTCGTCTGTCTACCTATCTATTTATGAAACAATCATCTTTTTGTCTGCCCATCTATCCTTATGTACAGAACAGTTAACAACATAGCCTATGTCTCTTCCCTACATTATGCTTCCAGAAACCTTGCAAGGTAACTAAGCCATAAGGAGAGCACTGTGTTCACCGATACGCTTTCAGGTAGAGTCAGCAGAGTGTGCTTACAAAACCAGTAAATGGAGGTGAAAGGACTTGAACCCGTATCTTTGTCCTCTGTCCTCTTATACTTCCTGCTCGCTTGTTGACTTTATTTAGCCACATTCAGTGAGTAAGTGATCCCTGAAGTCCACAAGTATCCTTCGTCTGGGCCTGTTGTCGACAGAAAAGTGTACTTGGCCCTTTGCACACCACCATGTTTGAGGGACATTGGCGTGATCACTGCTGATAGGTGGAGGGACAAATATGAATTAACACCTATTTCTGGACAGGAGCAGTTGGGAACAAAGAGTGTGTTGTGGAGTGAAGTGTTTATTTGAGTGTCCAAACTTCCCTCTTTAGGTGGTTATTACTTCTTTACATTCGTGAACATCATAAAAAGCAATGATTATAAATGCCCAGACGCATATTATTACAGCAATTCATTTGTTGAGGTGAGAGGAAATTAGAAGGAAGTTGCTGCACCACTAAATCTATGCCTGAGCACTGCTGAAACCAAACAAAAAGAATTCACGGTGGCTAGATAGGGCTATTTTCTACTGACTCTCTCTGGGGTCCAAAACAGAATCCATTTCTTTCTTTGTTTCTCAGTTTCACTTGTGTAGGGTACCTGTCCCCGCCCCTTCAGCTTGTAGTTTGTCTGTGTCCTTGGATCTCAAGTGAGTCTCCAGTAAGGGAGCACGTAGGTGGTCTTGAGTTTTCATCAGTTCTTCTAACCCTGTGTCTTTTGATTGGAGCACTCAAAGGCTGTACTTTTATTCTGATATTTGAGAGCTGTGCTCTTACTGCACTTTGAAATTCTTTTTGTTCTCATTAATATACAATCACATGCAGAAAATTATGTTATTCTGTCTACCCTCTTCACCAAGTCACCCCAAATCCCAGTTACAGCCGCTCTCCGTCAGCATGTACTAAGATGCTGTAGAATCACTACATGTCTTCTCTGTGTTGTACAGCCCTACCCATGACACCCCACCCTACACATTATACATGCTAATCCTAATGCCCCCATTCTTTTTCCCCGCACTCATTATTCCCTTCCCACAAACCCTACCCAGTCCCTTTCTCTTTGGTAACTGTTAGTCCACTCTCGGGTTCTGTGAGTCTGCTGCTGTCTTTTCCTTCAGTTTTTCTTTGTTATCATACTCCACACATGAGTGAAATCATTTGGTACATGTATTTCTCCGCCTGGCCTATTTGACTGAGCATAATACCCTCTAGCTCCATCCGCGTTATTACAAATGATAGGATTGGTTTTCTTCTTATGGCTGCTTACTGCACTTTTTAAACTGGATTTCCTTCTTCTTTTTTGTTTGTAGTTTTGCTATGTGCTTTCACCATTGCTCTCCTTGTTATGAGCAGTAGCTTTGTGTTAATCGATATGTACCTATATCTATCTATCTGTCTGTCTATCTATTTATCAATCACTCAATCAATCATCTTTTTGTCTGTCCATCTGTCCATGTGTACAAAACAGTTAACCATATACACTATAACACTTTCCTGCACTGTGCTCCCAAAAATCCTGCAAAGTATCTAGGCTGCAGAGGGAGCACTGGGTTTACCGAGACACTTGCAGTGCGAGTCGGCCGCGTGTACCTACAAAACCAGGAAATGGTTGTGCTGGGACTTGAACCCGTGTCTCTATCCTCTGTCCTCTTTCATCTCCTTCTAACTTGCTGTCTGTATTTAGCCACATTCATTGAATAAGTGCTCCCTGAAGATGTCAAGTATCATTTCTCTGGGCCTGTTGTCGACAGAAAAGTCAACTTGTTGCTTTGCTCACCACCATGTTTGAAGGACATCAGCGTGATCACCGCCGATAGGACGGAGGGTCAAATAAAAAGGAACACCAATTTCTAGACAGGAGCAGTTGGGAGCTAACAGTGTATTGTGGTGTGACGTGTTTATTTGAGTGTCCAAACTTCCCTCTTTAGGTGGTTATTAGATTTTCACATTCGTGAACATCATAAAATTCACTGATTTCAAAGGCCCAGATGCTTATTATTACAGCAACTCAGTTGTTGAGGTGAGAGAAAATGAGAAGTATGTTGCTGCACCACTAAATCTATGGCTGGGAACTGTTGAAACCAAACACAAAGAATTCACGGTGGCCAGATAGTGCTATTTTCTGCTGACTGTCTCTGGGGACTCAAACAGAATCCATTTGCTTGATTGTTTGATTTTCCGTTTCAGTCGTGTAGGGTACTTGTCCACACACCTTCTTCTTGTAGTTTTTCTGTGTCCTTGGATCTCAAGTGAGTCTCCTGTAAGTAAGCACGTAGGTGTCTTGAGTTTTCATCCCTTCTTTTATCCCTGTGTCTTTTGTTTGCAGCACTCAGTGCCTGACCTTTTATTCTGATGATTCAGAGCTGTGCACTTATTGCACTTAAAGAATATTTTTTATCATTAATCTACAATCACGTGAAGAACATTATGTTTACTATGCTCCCCCCTTAACCAAGTCCCACCGAAAAACCTTTTCAGTCACTGTCGATCAGCGTAGTTGGATGCTGTAGACCCCTTCACCATGTCCCCCCCAAAAGTCCACGTTACAGTCACTGTCCATCAGTGAGTAGTAAGATGCTATATGATCTCTACTAGTCTTCTCTGTGTTGTACAGTACTCCGCATGCACACCCGACCCCACGCATTATACATGCTAAACTTAATGCCCCCATTCTTTCTCCCCACACTTATCCCTCCCTTCAGACTCACCCTGCCCAGTCCTTTTTCCTTTGGTTACTTTTAGTCAAGTCTCGGGTTCTGTGAGTCTGCTGCTGTTTTTTTACTTCAGTTTTTCTTTGTTGTTATACTCCACACATGAGTGAAATCACTTGGTACTTGCCTTTATCCGCCTGCCCTATTTTTCTGAACATACTACCGTCTTGCTCCATCCACGTCATTGCAAATGGTAGTATTTGTTTTCTTCTTAAGGCTGCTTACTGCACTTTTTAAACTGGATTTCATTCTTCCTTTTTGTTTGTAGTTTAGCTATGTTATTCACCATTCAACTCCTGGTTATGAACAATAGCTTTGTGTCAATCGACATGTATCTGTATCTATCTATCTAAAGGTCTGTCTGTCTATCTATGTATGTATATATCTATGTATCTATGTATCTATCTATCTATGTATCTATCTATCTATCTTCCTATCATCTATCTATGATGTCTATCATCTATTAATCTATGTACCTATCTATCTATCTTTCACCTGTCGTCTGTCTACCTATCTATTTATGAAACAATCATCTTTTTGTCTGCCCATCTATCCTTATGTACAGAACAGTTAACAACATAGCCTATGTCTCTTCCCTACATTATGCTTCCAGAAACCTTGCAAGGTAACTAAGCCATAAGGAGAGCACTGTGTTCACCGATACGCTTTCAGGTAGAGTCAGCAGAGTGTGCTGACAAAACCAGTAAATGGAGGTGAAAGGACTTGAACCCGTATCTTTGTCCTCTGTCCTCTTATACTTCCTGCTCGCTTGTTGACTTTATTTAGCCACATTCAGTGAGTAAGTGATCCCTGAAGTCCACAAGTATCCTTCGTCTGGGCCTGTTGTCGACAGAAAAGTGTACTTGGCCCTTTGCACACCACCATGTTTGAGGGACATTGGCGTGATCACTGCTGATAGGTGGAGGGACAAATATGAATTAACACCTATTTCTGGACAGGAGCAGTTGGGATCAAAGAGTGTGTTGTGGAGTGAAGTGTTTATTTGAGTGTCCAAACTTCCCTCTTTAGGTGGTTATTACTTCTTTACATTCGTGAACATCATAAAAAGCAAAGATTATAAATGCCCAGACGCATATTATTACAGCAATTCATTTGTTGAGGTGAGAGGAAATTAGAAGGAAGTTGCTGCACCACTAAATCTATGCCTGAGCACTGCTGAAACCAAACAAAAAGAATTCACGGTGGCTAGATAGGGCTATTTTCTACTGACTCTCTCTGGGGTCCAAAACAGAATCCATTTCTTTCTTTGTTTCTCAGTTTCACTTGTGTAGGGTACCTGTCCCCGCCCCTTCAGCTTGTAGTTTGTCTGTGTCCTTGGATCTCAAGTGAGTCTCCAGTAAGGGAGCACGTAGGTGGTCTTGAGTTTTCATCAGTTCTTCTAACCCTGTGTCTTTTGATTGGAGCACTCAAAGGCTGTACTTTTATTCTGATATTTGAGAGCTGTGCTCTTACTGCACTTTGAAATTCTTTTTGTTCTCATTAATATACAATCACATGCAGAAAATTATGTTATTCTGTCTACCCTCTTCACCAAGTCACCCCAAATCCCAGTTACAGCCGCTCTCCGTCAGCATGTACTAAGATGCTGTAGAATCACTACATGTCTTCTCTGTGTTGTACAGCCCTACCCATGACACCCCACCCTACACATTATACATGCTAATCCTAATGCCCCCATTCTTTTTCCCCGCACTCATTATTCCCTTCCCACAAACCCTACCCAGTCCCTTTCTCTTTGGTAACTGTTAGTCCACTCTCGGGTTCTGTGAGTCTGCTGCTGTCTTTTCCTTCAGTTTTTCTTTGTTATCATACTCCACACATGAGTGAAATCATTTGGTACATGTATTTCTCCGCCTGGCCTATTTGACTGAGCATAATACCCTCTAGCTCCATCCGCGTTATTACAAATGATAGGATTGGTTTTCTTCTTATGGCTGCTTACTGCACTTTTTAAACTGGATTTCCTTCTTCTTTTTTGTTTGTAGTTTTGCTATGTGCTTTCACCATTGCTCTCCTTGTTATGAGCAGTAGCTTTGTGTTAATCGATATGTACCTATATCTATCTATCTGTCTGTCTATCTATTTATCAATCACTCAATCAATCATCTTTTTGTCTGTCCATCTGTCCATGTGTACAAAACAGTTAACCATATACACTATAACACTTTCCTGCACTGTGCTCCCAAAAATCCTGCAAAGTATCTAGGCTGCAGAGGGAGCACTGGGTTTACCGAGACACTTGCAGTGCGAGTCGGCCGCGTGTACCTACAAAACCAGGAAATGGTTGTGCTGGGACTTGAACCCGTGTCTCTATCCTCTGTCCTCTTTCATCTCCTTCTAACTTGCTGTTTGTATTTAGCCACATTCATTGAATAAGTGCTCCCTGAAGATGTCAAGTATCATTTCTCTGGGCCTGTTGTCGACAGAAAAGTCAACTTGTTGCTTTGCTCACCACCATGTTTGAAGGACATCAGCGTGATCACCGCCGATAGGACGGAGGGTCAAATAAAAAGGAACACCAATTTCTAGACAGGAGCAGTTGGGAGCTAACAGTGTATTGTGGTGTGACGTGTTTATTTGAGTGTCCAAACTTCCCTCTTTAGGTGGTTATTAGATTTTCACATTCGTGAACATCATAAAATTCACTGATTTCAAAGGCCCAGATGCTTATTATTACAGCAACTCAGTTGTTGAGGTGAGAGAAAATGAGAAGTATGTTGCTGCACCACTAAATCTATGGCTGGGAACTGTTGAAACCAAACACAAAGAATTCACGGTGGCCAGATAGTGCTATTTTCTGCTGACTGTCTCTGGGGACTCAAACAGAATCCATTTGCTTGATTGTTTGATTTTCCGTTTCAGTCGTGTAGGGTACTTGTCCACACACCTTCTTCTTGTAGTTTTTCTGTGTCCTTGGATCTCAAGTGAGTCTCCTGTAAGTAAGCACGTAGGTGTCTTGAGTTTTCATCCCTTCTTTTATCCCTGTGTCTTTTGTTTGCAGCACTCAGTGCCTGACCTTTTATTCGGATGATTCAGAGCTGTGCACTTATTGCACTTAAAGAATATTTTTTATCATTAATCTACAATCACGTGAAGAACATTATGTTTACTATGCTCCCCCCTTAACCAAGTCCCACCGAAAAACCTTTTCAGTCACTGTCGATCAGCGTAGTTGGATGCTGTAGACCCCTTCACCATGTCCCCCCCAAAAGTCCACGTTACAGTCACTGTCCATCAGTGAGTAGTAAGATGCTATATGATCTCTACTAGTCTTCTCTGTGTTGTACAGTACTCCGCATGCACACCCGACCCCACGCATTATACATGCTAAACTTAATGCCCCCATTCTTTCTCCCCACACTTATCCCTCCCTTCAGACTCACCCTGCCCAGTCCTTTATCCTTTGGTTACTTTTAGTCAAGTCTCGGGTTCTGTGAGTCTGCTGCTGTTTTTTTACTTCAGTTTTTCTTTGTTGTTATACTCCACACATGAGTGAAATCACTTGGTACTTGCCTTTATCCGCCTGCCCTATTTTTCTGAACATACTACCGTCTTGCTCCATCCACGTCATTGCAAATGGTAGTATTTGTTTTCTTCTTAAGGCTGCTTACTGCACTTTTAAAACTGGATTTCATTCTTCCTTTTTGTTTGTAGTTTAGCTATGTTATTCACCATTCAACTCCTGGTTATGAACAATAGCTTTGTGTCAATCGACATGTATCTGTATCTATCTATCTAAAGGTCTGTCTGTCTATCTATGTATGTATATATCTATGTATCTATGTATCTATCTATCTATGTATCTATCTATCTATCTTCCTATCATCTATCTATGATGTCTATCATCTATTAATCTATGTACCTATCTATCTATCTTTCACCTGTCGTCTGTCTACCTATCTATTTATGAAACAATCATCTTTTTGTCTGCCCATCTATCCTTATGTACAGAACAGTTAACAACATAGCCTATGTCTCTTCCCTACATTATGCTTCCAGAAACCTTGCAAGGTAACTAAGCCATAAGGAGAGCACTGTGTTCACCGATACGCTTTCAGGTAGAGTCAGCAGAGTGTGCTGACAAAACCAGTAAATGGAGGTGAAAGGACTTGAACCCGTATCTTTGTCCTCTGTCCTCTTATACTTCCTGCTCGCTTGTTGACTTTATTTAGCCACATTCAGTGAGTAAGTGATCCCTGAAGTCCACAAGTATCCTTCGTCTGGGCCTGTTGTCGACAGAAAAGTGTACTTGGCCCTTTGCACACCACCATGTTTGAGGGACATTGGCGTGATCACTGCTGATAGGTGGAGGGACAAATATGAATTAACACCTATTTCTGGACAGGAGCAGTTGGGAAAAAAGAGTGTGTTGTGGAGTGAAGTGTTTATTTGAGTGTCCAAACTTCCCTCTTTAGGTGGTTATTACTTCTTTACATTCGTGAACATCATAAAAAGCAATGATTATAAATGCCCAGACGCATATTATTACAGCAATTCATTTGTTGAGGTGAGAGGAAATTAGAAGGAAGTTGCTGCACCACTAAATCTATGCCTGAGCCCTGCTGAAACCAAACAAAAAGAATTCACGGTGGCTAGATAGGGCTATTTTCTACTGACTCTCTCTGGGGTCCAAAACAGAATCCATTTCTTTCTTTGTTTCTCAGTTTCACTTGTGTATTGTACCTGTCCCCGCCCCTTCAGCTTGTAGTTTGTCTGTGTCCTTGGATCTCAAGTGAGTCTCCAGTAAGGGAGCACGTAGGTGGTCTTGAGTTTTCATCAGTTCTTCTAACCCTGTGTCTTTTGATTGGAGCACTCAAAGGCTGTACTTTTATTCTGATATTTGAGAGCTGTGCTCTTACTGCACTTTGAAATTCTTTTTGTTCTCATTAATATACAATCACATGCAGAAAATTATGTTATTCTGTCTACCCTCTTCACCAAGTCACCCCAAATCCCAGTTACAGCCGCTCTCCGTCAGCATGTACTAAGATGCTGTAGAATCACTACATGTCTTCTCTGTGTTGTACAGCCCTACCCATGACACCCCACCCTACACATTATACATGCTAATCCTAATGCCCCCATTCTTTTTCCCCGCACTCATTATTCCCTTCCCACAAACCCTACCCAGTCCCTTTCTCTTTGGTAACTGTTAGTCCACTCTCGGGTTCTGTGAGTCTGCTGCTGTCTTTTCCTTCAGTTTTTCTTTGTTATCATACTCCACACATGAGTGAAATCATTTGGTACATGTATTTCTCCGCCTGGCCTATTTGACTGAGCATAATACCCTCTAGCTCCATCCGCGTTATTACAAATGATAGGATTGGTTTTCTTCTTATGGCTGCTTACTGCACTTTTTAAACTGGATTTCCTTCTTCTTTTTTGTTTGTAGTTTTGCTATGTGCTTTCACCATTGCTCTCCTTGTTATGAGCAGTAGCTTTGTGTTAATCGATATGTACCTATATCTATCTATCTGTCTGTCTATCTATTTATCAATCACTCAATCAATCATCTTTTTGTCTGTCCATCTGTCCATGTGTACAAAACAGTTAACCATATACACTATAACACTTTCCTGCACTGTGCTCCCAAAAATCCTGCAAAGTATCTAGGCTGCAGAGGGAGCACTGGGTTTACCGAGACACTTGCAGTGCAAGTCGGCCGCGTGTACCTACAAAACCAGGAAATGGTTGTGCTGGGACTTGAACCCGTGTCTCTATCCTCTGTCCTCTTTCATCTCCTTCTAACTTGCTGTCTGTATTTAGCCACATTCATTGAATAAGTGCTCCCTGAAGATGTCAAGTATCATTTCTCTGGGCCTGTTGTCGACAGAAAAGTCAACTTGTTGCTTTGCTCACCACCATGTTTGAAGGACATCAGCGTGATCACCGCCGATAGGACGGAGGGTCAAATAAAAAGGAACACCAATTTCTAGACAGGAGCAGTTGGGAGCTAACAGTGTATTGTGGTGTGACGTGTTTATTTGAGTGTCCAAACTTCCCTCTTTAGGTGGTTATTAGATTTTCACATTCGTGAACATCATAAAATTCACTGATTTCAAAGGCCCAGATGCTTATTATTACAGCAACTCAGTTGTTGAGGTGAGAGAAAATGAGAAGTATGTTGCTGCACCACTAAATCTATGGCTGGGAACTGTTGAAACCAAACACAAAGAATTCACGGTGGCCAGATAGTGCTATTTTCTGCTGACTGTCTCTGGGGACTCAAACAGAATCCATTTGCTTGATTGTTTGATTTTCCGTTTCAGTCGTGTAGAGTACTTGTCCACACACCTTCTTCTTGTAGTTTTTCTGTGTCCTTGGATCTCAAGTGAGTCTCCTGTAAGTAAGCACGTAGGTGTCTTGAGTTTTCATCCCTTCTTTTATCCCTGTGTCTTTTGTTTGCAGCACTCAGTGCCTGACCTTTTATTCTGATGATTCAGAGCTGTGCACTTATTGCACTTAAAGAATATTTTTTATCATTAATCTACAATCACGTGAAGAACATTATGTTTACTATGCTCCCCCCTTAACCAAGTCCCACCGAAAAACCTTTTCAGTCACTGTCGATCAGCGTAGTTGGATGCTGTAGACCCCTTCACCATGTCCCCCCCAAAAGTCCACGTTACAGTCACTGTCCATCAGTGAGTAGTAAGATGCTATATGATCTCTACTAGTCTTCTCTGTGTTGTACAGTACTCCGCATGCACACCCGACCCCACGCATTATACATGCTAAACTTAATGCCCCCATTCTTTCTCCCCACACTTATCCCTCCCTTCAGACTCACCCTGCCCAGTCCTTTTTCCTTTGGTTACTTTTAGTCAAGTCTCGGGTTCTGTGAGTCTGCTGCTGTTTTTTTACTTCAGTTTTTCTTTGTTGTTATACTCCACACATGAGTGAAATCACTTGGTACTTGCCTTTATCCGCCTGCCCTATTTTTCTGAACATACTACCGTCTTGCTCCATCCACGTCATTGCAAATGGTAGTATTTGTTTTCTTCTTAAGGCTGCTTACTGCACTTTTTAAACTGGATTTCATTCTTCCTTTTTGTTTGTAGTTTAGCTATGTTATTCACCATTCAACTCCTGGTTATGAACAATAGCTTTGTGTCAATCGACATGTATCTGTATCTATCTATCTAAAGGTCTGTCTGTCTATCTATGTATGTATATATCTATGTATCTATGTATCTATCTATGTATCTATCTATCTATCTTCCTATCATCTATCTATGATGTCTATCATCTATTAATCTATGTACCTATCTATCTATCTTTCACCTGTCGTCTGTCTACCTATCTATTTATGAAACAATCATCTTTTTGTCTGCCCATCTATCCTTATGTACAGAACAGTTAACAACATAGCCTATGTCTCTTCCCTACATTATGCTTCCAGAAACCTTGCAAGGTAACTAAGCCATAAGGAGAGCACTGTGTTCACCGATACGCTTTCAGGTAGAGTCAGCAGAGTGTGCTTACAAAACCAGTAAATGGAGGTGAAAGGACTTGAACCCGTATCTTTGTCCTCTGTCCTCTTATACTTCCTGCTCGCTTGTTGACTTTATTTAGCCACATTCAGTGAGTAAGTGATCACTGAAGTCCACAAGTATCCTTCGTCTGGGCCTGTTGTCGACAGAAAAGTGTACTTGGCCCTTTGCACACCACCATGTTTGAGGGACATTGGCGTGATCACTGCTGATAGGTGGAGGGACAAATATGAATTAACACCTATTTCTGGACAGGAGCAGTTGGGAACAAAGAGTGTGTTGTGGAGTGAAGTGTTTATTTGAGTGTCCAAACTTCCCTCTTTAGGTGGTTATTACTTCTTTACATTCGTGAACATCATAAAAAGCAATGATTATAAATGCCCAGACGCATATTATTACAGCAATTCATTTGTTGAGGTGAGAGGAAATTAGAAGGAAGTTGCTGCACCACTAAATCTATGCCTGAGCACTGCTGAAACCAAACAAAAAGAATTCACGGTGGCTAGATAGGGCTATTTTCTACTGACTCTCTCTGGGGTCCAAAACAGAATCCATTTCTTTCTTTGTGTCTCAGTTTCACTTGTGTAGGGTACCTGTCCCCGCCCCTTCAGCTTGTAGTTTGTCTGTGTCCTTGGATCTCAAGTGAGTCTCCAGTAAGGGAGCACGTAGGTGGTCTTGAGTTTTCATCAGTTCTTCTAACCCTGTGTCTTTTGATTGGAGCACTCAAAGGCTGTACTTTTATTCTGATATTTGAGAGCTGTGCTCTTACTGCACTTTGAAATTCTTTTTGTTCTCATTAATATACAATCACATGCAGAAAATTATGTTATTCTGTCTACCCTCTTCACCAAGTCACCCCAAATCCCAGTTACAGCCGCTCTCCGTCAGCATGTACTAAGATGCTGTAGAATCACTACATGTCTTCTCTGTGTTGTACAGCCCTACCCATGACACCCCACCCTACACATTATACATGCTAATCCTAATGCCCCCATTCTTTTTCCCCGCACTCATTATTCCCTTCCCACAAACCCTACCCAGTCCCTTTCTCTTTGGTAACTGTTAGTCCATTCTCGGGTTCTGTGAGTCTGCTGCTGTCTTTTCCTTCAGTTTTTCTTTGTTATCATACTCCACACATGAGTGAAATCATTTGGTACATGTATTTCTCCGCCTGGCCTATTTGACTGAGCATAATACCCTCTAGCTCCATCCGCGTTATTACAAATGATAGGATTGGTTTTCTTCTTATGGCTGCTTACTGCACTTTTTAAACTGGATTTCCTTCTTCTTTTTTGTTTGTAGTTTTGCTATGTGCTTTCACCATTGCTCTCCTTGTTATGAGCAGTAGCTTTGTGTTAATCGATATGTACCTATATCTATCTATCTGTCTGTCTATCTATTTATCAATCACTCAATCAATCATCTTTTTGTCTGTCCATCTGTCCATGTGTACAAAACAGTTAACCATATACACTATAACACTTTCCTGCACTGTGCTCCCAAAAATCCTGCAAAGTATCTAGGCTGCAGAGGGAGCACTGGGTTTACCGAGACACTTGCAGTGCGAGTCGGCCGCGTGTACCTACAAAACCAGGAAATGGTTGTGCTGGGACTTGAACCCGTGTCTCTATCCTCTGTCCTCTTTCATCTCCTTCTAACTTGCTGTCTGTATTTAGCCACATTCATTGAATAAGTGCTCCCTGAAGATGTCAAGTATCATTTCTCTGGGCCTGTTGTCGACAGAAAAGTCAACTTGTTGCTTTGCTCACCACCATGTTTGAAGGACATCAGCGTGATCACCGCCGATAGGACGGAGGGTCAAATAAAAAGGAACACCAATTTCTAGACAGGAGCAGTTGGGAGCTAACAGTGTATTGTGGTGTGACGTGTTTATTTGAGTGTCCAAACTTCCCTCTTTAGGTGGTTATTAGATTTTCACATTCGTGAACATCATAAAATTCACTGATTTCAAAGGCCCAGATGCTTATTATTACAGCAACTCAGTTGTTGAGGTGAGAGAAAATGAGAAGTATGTTGCTGCACCACTAAATCTATGGCTGGGAACTGTTGAAACCAAACACAAAGAATTCACGGTGGCCAGATAGTGCTATTTTCTGCTGACTGTCTCTGGGGACTCAAACAGAATCCATTTGCTTGATTGTTTGATTTTCCGTTTCAGTCGTGTAGGGTACTTGTCCACACACCTTCTTCTTGTAGTTTTTCTGTGTCCTTGGATCTCAAGTGAGTCTCCTGTAAGTAAGCACGTAGGTGTCTTGAGTTTTCATCCCTTCTTTTATCCCTGTGTCTTTTGTTTGCAGCACTCAGTGCCTGACCTTTTATTCGGATGATTCAGAGCTGTGCACTTATTGCACTTAAAGAATATTTTTTATCATTAATCTACAATCACGTGAAGAACATTATGTTTACTATGCTCCCCCCTTAACCAAGTCCCACCGAAAAACCTTTTCAGTCACTGTCGATCAGCGTAGTTGGATGCTGTAGACCCCTTCACCATGTCCCCCCCAAAAGTCCACGTTACAGTCACTGTCCATCAGTGAGTAGTAAGATGCTATATGATCTCTACTAGTCTTCTCTGTGTTGTACAGTACTCCGCATGCACACCCGACCCCACGCATTATACATGCTAAACTTAATGCCCCCATTCTTTCTCCCCACACTTATCCCTCCCTTCAGACTCACCCTGCCCAGTCCTTTTTCCTTTGGTTACTTTTAGTCAAGTCTCGGGTTCTGTGAGTCTGCTGCTGTTTTTTTACTTCAGTTTTTCTTTGTTGTTATACTCCACACATGAGTGAAATCACTTGGTACTTGCCTTTATCCGCCTGCCCTATTTTTCTGAACATACTACCGTCTTGCTCCATCCACGTCATTGCAAATGGTAGTATTTGTTTTCTTCTTAAGGCTGCTTACTGCACTTTTTAAACTGGATTTCATTCTTCCTTTTTGTTTGTAGTTTAGCTATGTTATTCACCATTCAACTCCTGGTTATGAACAATAGCTTTGTGTCAATCGACATGTATCTGTATCTATCTATCTAAAGGTCTGTCTGTCTATCTATGTATGTATATATCTATGTATCTATGTATCTATCTATCTATGTATCTATCTATCTATCTTCCTATCATCTATCTATGATGTCTATCATCTATTAATCTATGTACCTATCTATCTATCTTTCACCTGTCGTCTGTCTACCTATCTATTTATGAAACAATCATCTTTTTGTCTGCCCATCTATCCTTATGTACAGAACAGTTAACAACATAGCCTATGTCTCTTCCCTACATTATGCTTCCAGAAACCTTGCAAGGTAACTAAGCCATAAGGAGAGCACTGTGTTCACCGATACGCTTTCAGGTAGAGTCAGCAGAGTGTGCTGACAAAACCAGTAAATGGAGGTGAAAGGACTTGAACCCGTATCTTTGTCCTCTGTCCTCTTATACTTCCTGCTCGCTTGTTGACTTTATTTAGCCACATTCAGTGAGTAAGTGATCCCTGAAGTCCACAAGTATCCTTCGTCTGGGCCTGTTGTCGACAGAAAAGTGTACTTGGCCCTTTGCACACCACCATGTTTGAGGGACATTGGCGTGATCACTGCTGATAGGTGGAGGGACAAATATGAATTAACACCTATTTCTGGACAGGAGCAGTTGGGAACAAAGAGTGTGTTGTGGAGTGAAGTGTTTATTTGAGTGTCCAAACTTCCCTCTTTAGGTGGTTATTACTTCTTTACATTCGTGAACATCATAAAAAGCAATGATTATAAATGCCCAGACGCATATTATTACAGCAATTCATTTGTTGAGGTGAGAGGAAATTAGAAGGAAGTTGCTGCACCACTAAATCTATGCCTGAGCACTGCTGAAACCAAACAAAAAGAATTCACGGTGGCTAGATAGGGCTATTTTCTACTGACTCTCTCTGGGGTCCAAAACAGAATCCATTTCTTTCTTTGTTTCTCAGTTTCACTTGTGTAGGGTACCTGTCCCCGCCCCTTCAGCTTGTAGTTTGTCTGTGTCCTTGGATCTCAAGTGAGTCTCCAGTAAGGGAGCACGTAGGTGGTCTTGAGTTTTCATCAGTTCTTCTAACCCTGTGTCTTTTGATTGGAGCACTCAAAGGCTGTACTTTTATTCTGATATTTGAGAGCTGTGCTCTTACTGCACTTTGAAATTCTTTTTGTTCTCATTAATATACAATCACATGCAGAAAATTATGTTATTCTGTCTACCCTCTTCACCAAGTCACCCCAAATCCCAGTTACAGCCGCTCTCCGTCAGCATGTACTAAGATGCTGTAGAATCACTACATGTCTTCTCTGTGTTGTACAGCCCTACCCATGACACCCCACCCTACACATTATACATGCTAATCCTAATGCCCCCATTCTTTTTCCCCGCACTCATTATTCCCTTCCCACAAACCCTACCCAGTCCCTTTCTCTTTGGTAACTGTTAGTCCATTCTCGGGTTCTGTGAGTCTGCTGCTGTCTTTTCCTTCAGTTTTTCTTTGTTATCATACTCCACACATGAGTGAAATCATTTGGTACATGTATTTCTCCGCCTGGCCTATTTGACTGAGCATAATACCCTCTAGCTCCATCCGCGTTATTACAAATGATAGGATTGGTTTTCTTCTTATGGCTGCTTACTGCACTTTTTAAACTGGATTTCCTTCTTCTTTTTTGTTTGTAGTTTTGCTATGTGCTTTCACCATTGCTCTCCTTGTTATGAGCAGTAGCTTTGTGTTAATCGATATGTACCTATATCTATCTATCTGTCTGTCTATCTATTTATCAATCACTCAATCAATCATCTTTTTGTCTGTCCATCTGTCCATGTGTACAAAACAGTTAACCATATACACTATAACACTTTCCTGCACTGTGCTCCCAAAAATCCTGCAAAGTATCTAGGCTGCAGAGGGAGCACTGGGTTTACCGAGACACTTGCAGTGCGAGTCGGCCGCGTGTACCTACAAAACCAGGAAATGGTTGTGCTGGGACTTGAACCCGTGTCTCTATCCTCTGTCCTCTTTCATCTCCTTCTAACTTGCTGTCTGTATTTAGCCACATTCATTGAATAAGTGCTCCCTGAAGATGTCAAGTATCATTTCTCTGGGCCTGTTGTCGACAGAAAAGTCAACTTGTTGCTTTGCTCACCACCATGTTTGAAGGACATCAGCGTGATCACCGCCGATAGGACGGAGGGTCAAATAAAAAGGAACACCAATTTCTAGACAGGAGCAGTTGGGAGCTAACAGTGTATTGTGGTGTGACGTGTTTATTTGAGTGTCCAAACTTCCCTCTTTAGGTGGTTATTAGATTTTCACATTCGTGAACATCATAAAATTCACTGATTTCAAAGGCCCAGATGCTTATTATTACAGCAACTCAGTTGTTGAGGTGAGAGAAAATGAGAAGTATGTTGCTGCACCACTAAATCTATGGCTGGGAACTGTTGAAACCAAACACAAAGAATTCACGGTGGCCAGATAGTGCTATTTTCTGCTGACTGTCTCTGGGGACTCAAACAGAATCCATTTGCTTGATTGTTTGATTTTCCGTTTCAGTCGTGTAGGGTACTTGTCCACACACCTTCTTCTTGTAGTTTTTCTGTGTCCTTGGATCTCAAGTGAGTCTCCTGTAAGTAAGCACGTAGGTGTCTTGAGTTTTCATCCCTTCTTTTATCCCTGTGTCTTTTGTTTGCAGCACTCAGTGCCTGACCTTTTATTCTGATGATTCAGAGCTGTGCACTTATTGCACTTAAAGAATATTTTTTATCATTAATCTACAATCACGTGAAGAACATTATGTTTACTATGCTCCCCCCTTAACCAAGTCCCACCGAAAAACCTTTTCAGTCACTGTCGATCAGCGTAGTTGGATGCTGTAGACCCCTTCACCATGTCCCCCCCAAAAGTCCACGTTACAGTCACTGTCCATCAGTGAGTAGTAAGATGCTATATGATCTCTACTAGTCTTCTCTGTGTTGTACAGTACTCCGCATGCACACCCGACCCCACGCATTATACATGCTAAACTTAATGCCCCCATTCTTTCTCCCCACACTTATCCCTCCCTTCAGACTCACCCTGCCCAGTCCTTTTTCCTTTGGTTACTTTTAGTCAAGTCTCGGGTTCTGTGAGTCTGCTGCTGTTTTTTTACTTCAGTTTTTCTTTGTTGTTATACTCCACACATGAGTGAAATCACTTGGTACTTGCCTTTATCCGCCTGCCCTATTTTTCTGAACATACTACCGTCTTGCTCCATCCACGTCATTGCAAATGGTAGTATTTGTTTTCTTCTTAAGGCTGCTTACTGCACTTTTTAAACTGGATTTCATTCTTCCTTTTTGTTTGTAGTTTAGCTATGTTATTCACCATTCAACTCCTGGTTATGAACAATAGCTTTGTGTCAATCGACATGTATCTGTATCTATCTATCTAAAGGTCTGTCTGTCTATCTATGTATGTATATATCTATGTATCTATGTATCTATCTATCTATGTATCTATCTATCTATCTTCCTATCATCTATCTATGATGTCTATCATCTATTAATCTATGTACCTATCTATCTATCTTTCACCTGTCGTCTGTCTACCTATCTATTTATGAAACAATCATCTTTTTGTCTGCCCATCTATCCTTATGTACAGAACAGTTAACAACATAGCCTATGTCTCTTCCCTACATTATGCTTCCAGAAACCTTGCAAGGTAACTAAGCCATAAGGAGAGCACTGTGTTCACCGATACGCTTTCAGGTAGAGTCAGCAGAGTGTGCTTACAAAACCAGTAAATGGAGGTGAAAGGACTTGAACCCGTATCTTTGTCCTCTGTCCTCTTATACTTCCTGCTCGCTTGTTGACTTTATTTAGCCACATTCAGTGAGTAAGTGATCCCTGAAGTCCACAAGTATCCTTCGTCTGGGCCTGTTGTCGACAGAAAAGTGTACTTGGCCCTTTGCACACCACCATGTTTGAGGGACATTGGCGTGATCACTGCTGATAGGTGGAGGGACAAATATGAATTAACACCTATTTCTGGACAGGAGCAGTTGGGAACAAAGAGTGTGTTGTGGAGTGAAGTGTTTATTTGAGTGTCCAAACTTCCCTCTTTAGGTGGTTATTACTTCTTTACATTCGTGAACATCATAAAAAGCAATGATTATAAATGCCCAGACGCATATTATTACAGCAATTCATTTGTTGAGGTGAGAGGAAATTAGAAGGAAGTTGCTGCACCACTAAATCTATGCCTGAGCACTGCTGAAACCAAACAAAAAGAATTCACGGTGGCTAGATAGGGCTATTTTCTACTGACTCTCTCTGGGGTCCAAAACAGAATCCATTTCTTTCTTTGTTTCTCAGTTTCACTTGTGTAGGGTACCTGTCCCCGCCCCTTCAGCTTGTAGTTTGTCTGTGTCCTTGGATCTCAAGTGAGTCTCCAGTAAGGGAGCACGTAGGTGGTCTTGAGTTTTCATCAGTTCTTCTAACCCTGTGTCTTTTGATTGGAGCACTCAAAGGCTGTACTTTTATTCTGATATTTGAGAGCTGTGCTCTTACTGCACTTTGAAATTCTTTTTGTTCTCATTAATATACAATCACATGCAGAAAATTATGTTATTCTGTCTACCCTCTTCACCAAGTCACCCCAAATCCCAGTTACAGCCGCTCTCCGTCAGCATGTACTAAGATGCTGTAGAATCACTACATGTCTTCTCTGTGTTGTACAGCCCTACCCATGACACCCCACCCTACACATTATACATGCTAATCCTAATGCCCCCATTCTTTTTCCCCGCACTCATTATTCCCTTCCCACAAACCCTACCCAGTCCCTTTCTCTTTGGTAACTCTTAGTCCATTCTCGGGTTCTGTGAGTCTGCTGCTGTCTTTTCCTTCAGTTTTTCTTTGTTATCATACTCCACACATGAGTGAAATCATTTGGTACATGTATTTCTCCGCCTGGCCTATTTGACTGAGCATAATACCCTCTAGCTCCATCCGCGTTATTACAAATGATAGGATTGGTTTTCTTCTTATGGCTGCTTACTGCACTTTTTAAACTGGATTTCCTTCTTCTTTTTTGTTTGTAGTTTTGCTATGTGCTTTCACCATTGCTCTCCTTGTTATGAGCAGTAGCTTTGTGTTAATCGATATGTACCTATATCTATCTATCTGTCTGTCTATCTATTTATCAATCACTCAATCAATCATCTTTTTGTCTGTCCATCTGTCCATGTGTACAAAACAGTTAACCATATACACTATAACACTTTCCTGCACTGTGCTCCCAAAAATCCTGCAAAGTATCTAGGCTGCAGAGGGAGCACTGGGTTTACCGAGACACTTGCAGTGCGAGTCGGCCGCGTGTACCTACAAAACCAGGAAATGGTTGTGCTGGGACTTGAACCCGTGTCTCTATCCTCTGTCCTCTTTCATCTCCTTCTAACTTGCTGTCTGTATTTAGCCACATTCATTGAATAAGTGCTCCCTGAAGATGTCAAGTATCATTTCTCTGGGCCTGTTGTCGACAGAAAAGTCAACTTGTTGCTTTGCTCACCACCATGTTTGAAGGACATCAGCGTGATCACCGCCGATAGGACGGAGGGTCAAATAAAAAGGAACACCAATTTCTAGACAGGAGCAGTTGGGAGCTAACAGTGTATTGTGGTGTGACGTGTTTATTTGAGTGTCCAAACTTCCCTCTTTAGGTGGTTATTAGATTTTCACATTCGTGAACATCATAAAATTCACTGATTTCAAAGGCCCAGATGCTTATTATTACAGCAACTCAGTTGTTGAGGTGAGAGAAAATGAGAAGTATGTTGCTGCACCACTAAATCTATGGCTGGGAACTGTTGAAACCAAACACAAAGAATTCACGGTGGCCAGATAGTGCTATTTTCTGCTGACTGTCTCTGGGGACTCAAACAGAATCCATTTGCTTGATTGTTTGATTTTCCGTTTCAGTCGTGTAGGGTACTTGTCCACACACCTTCTTCTTGTAGTTTTTCTGTGTCCTTGGATCTCAAGTGAGTCTCCTGTAAGTAAGCACGTAGGTGTCTTGAGTTTTCATCCCTTCTTTTATCCCTGTGTCTTTTGTTTGCAGCACTCAGTGCCTGACCTTTTATTCTGATGATTCAGAGCTGTGCACTTATTGCACTTAAAGAATATTTTTTATCATTAATCTACAATCACGTGAAGAACATTATGTTTACTATGCTCCCCCCTTAACCAAGTCCCACCGAAAAACCTTTTCAGTCACTGTCGATCAGCGTAGTTGGATGCTGTAGACCCCTTCACCATGTCCCCCCCAAAAGTCCACGTTACAGTCACTGTCCATCAGTGAGTAGTAAGATGCTATATGATCTCTACTAGTCTTCTCTGTGTTGTACAGTACTCCGCATGCACACCCGACCCCACGCATTATACATGCTAAACTTAATGCCCCCATTCTTTCTCCCCACACTTATCCCTCCCTTCAGACTCACCCTGCCCAGTCCTTTTTCCTTTGGTTACTTTTAGTCAAGTCTCGGGTTCTGTGAGTCTGCTGCTGTTTTTTTACTTCAGTTTTTCTTTGTTGTTATACTCCACACATGAGTGAAATCACTTGGTACTTGCCTTTATCCGCCTGCCCTATTTTTCTGAACATACTACCGTCTTGCTCCATCCACGTCATTGCAAATGGTAGTATTTGTTTTCTTCTTAAGGCTGCTTACTGCACTTTTTAAACTGGATTTCATTCTTCCTTTTTGTTTGTAGTTTAGCTATGTTATTCACCATTCAACTCCTGGTTATGAACAATAGCTTTGTGTCAATCGACATGTATCTGTATCTATCTATCTAAAGGTCTGTCTGTCTATCTATGTATGTATATATCTATGTATCTATGTATCTATCTATCTATGTATCTATCTATCTATCTTCCTATCATCTATCTATGATGTCTATCATCTATTAATCTATGTACCTATCTATCTATCTTTCACCTGTCGTCTGTCTACCTATCTATTTATGAAACAATCATCTTTTTGTCTGCCCATCTATCCTTATGTACAGAACAGTTAACAACATAGCCTATGTCTCTTCCCTACATTATGCTTCCAGAAACCTTGCAAGGTAACTAAGCCATAAGGAGAGCACTGTGTTCACCGATACGCTTTCAGGTAGAGTCAGCAGAGTGTGCTTACAAAACCAGTAAATGGAGGTGAAAGGACTTGAACCCGTATCTTTGTCCTCTGTCCTCTTATACTTCCTGCTCGCTTGTTGACTTTATTTAGCCACATTCAGTGAGTAAGTGATCCCTGAAGTCCACAAGTATCCTTCGTCTGGGCCTGTTGTCGACAGAAAAGTGTACTTGGCCCTTTGCACACCACCATGTTTGAGGGACATTGGCGTGATCACTGCTGATAGGTGGAGGGACAAATATGAATTAACACCTATTTCTGGACAGGAGCAGTTGGGAACAAAGAGTGTGTTGTGGAGTGAAGTGTTTATTTGAGTGTCCAAACTTCCCTCTTTAGGTGGTTATTACTTCTTTACATTCGTGAACATCATAAAAAGCAATGATTATAAATGCCCAGACGCATATTATTACAGCAATTCATTTGTTGAGGTGAGAGGAAATTAGAAGGAAGTTGCTGCACCACTAAATCTATGCCTGAGCACTGCTGAAACCAAACAAAAAGAATTCACGGTGGCTAGATAGGGCTATTTTCTACTGACTCTCTCTGGGGTCCAAAACAGAATCCATTTCTTTCTTTGTTTCTCAGTTTCACTTGTGTAGGGTACCTGTCCCCGCCCCTTCAGCTTGTAGTTTGTCTGTGTCCTTGGATCTCAAGTGAGTCTCCAGTAAGGGAGCACGTAGGTGGTCTTGAGTTTTCATCAGTTCTTCTAACCCTGTGTCTTTTGATTGGAGCACTCAAAGGCTGTACTTTTATTCTGATATTTGAGAGCTGTGCTCTTACTGCACTTTGAAATTCTTTTTGTTCTCATTAATATACAATCACATGCAGAAAATTATGTTATTCTGTCTACCCTCTTCACCAAGTCACCCCAAATCCCAGTTACAGCCGCTCTCCGTCAGCATGTACTAAGATGCTGTAGAATCACTACATGTCTTCTCTGTGTTGTACAGCCCTACCCATGACACCCCACCCTACACATTATACATGCTAATCCTAATGCCCCCATTCTTTTTCCCCGCACTCATTATTCCCTTCCCACAAACCCTACCCAGTCCCTTTCTCTTTGGTAACTGTTAGTCCATTCTCGGGTTCTGTGAGTCTGCTGCTGTCTTTTCCTTCAGTTTTTCTTTGTTATCATACTCCACACATGAGTGAAATCATTTGGTACATGTATTTCTCCGCCTGGCCTATTTGACTGAGCATAATACCCTCTAGCTCCATCCGCGTTATTACAAATGATAGGATTGGTTTTCTTCTTATGGCTGCTTACTGCACTTTTTAAACTGGATTTCCTTCTTCTTTTTTGTTTGTAGTTTTGCTATGTGCTTTCACCATTGCTCTCCTTGTTATGAGCAGTAGCTTTGTGTTAATCGATATGTACCTATATCTATCTATCTGTCTGTCTATCTATTTATCAATCACTCAATCAATCATCTTTTTGTCTGTCCATCTGTCCATGTGTACAAAACAGTTAACCATATACACTATAACACTTTCCTGCACTGTGCTCCCAAAAATCCTGCAAAGTATCTAGGCTGCAGAGGGAGCACTGGGTTTACCGAGACACTTGCAGTGCGAGTCGGCCGCGTGTACCTACAAAACCAGGAAATGGTTGTGCTGGGACTTGAACCCGTGTCTCTATCCTCTGTCCTCTTTCATCTCCTTCTAACTTGCTGTCTGTATTTAGCCACATTCATTGAATAAGTGCTCCCTGAAGATGTCAAGTATCATTTCTCTGGGCCTGTTGTCGACAGAAAAGTCAACTTGTTGCTTTGCTCACCACCATGTTTGAAGGACATCAGCGTGATCACCGCCGATAGGACGGAGGGTCAAATAAAAAGGAACACCAATTTCTAGACAGGAGCAGTTGGGAGCTAACAGTGTATTGTGGTGTGACGTGTTTATTTGAGTGTCCAAACTTCCCTCTTTAGGTGGTTATTAGATTTTCACATTCGTGAACATCATAAAATTCACTGATTTCAAAGGCCCAGATGCTTATTATTACAGCAACTCAGTTGTTGAGGTGAGAGAAAATGAGAAGTATGTTGCTGCACCACTAAATCTATGGCTGGGAACTGTTGAAACCAAACACAAAGAATTCACGGTGGCCAGATAGTGCTATTTTCTGCTGACTGTCTCTGGGGACTCAAACAGAATCCATTTGCTTGATTGTTTGATTTTCCGTTTCAGTCGTGTAGGGTACTTGTCCACACACCTTCTTCTTGTAGTTTTTCTGTGTCCTTGGATCTCAAGTGAGTCTCCTGTAAGTAAGCACGTAGGTGTCTTGAGTTTTCATCCCTTCTTTTATCCCTGTGTCTTTTGTTTGCAGCACTCAGTGCCTGACCTTTTATTCGGATGATTCAGAGCTGTGCACTTATTGCACTTAAAGAATATTTTTTATCATTAATCTACAATCACGTGAAGAACATTATGTTTACTATGCTCCCCCCTTAACCAAGTCCCACCGAAAAACCTTTTCAGTCACTGTCGATCAGCGTAGTTGGATGCTGTAGACCCCTTCACCATGTCCCCCCCAAAAGTCCACGTTACAGTCACTGTCCATCAGTGAGTAGTAAGATGCTATATGATCTCTACTAGTCTTCTCTGTGTTGTACAGTACTCCGCATGCACACCCGACCCCACGCATTATACATGCTAAACTTAATGCCCCCATTCTTTCTCCCCACACTTATCCCTCCCTTCAGACTCACCCTGCCCAGTCCTTTTTCCTTTGGTTACTTTTAGTCAAGTCTCGGGTTCTGTGAGTCTGCTGCTGTTTTTTTACTTCAGTTTTTCTTTGTTGTTATACTCCACACATGAGTGAAATCACTTGGTACTTGCCTTTATCCGCCTGCCCTATTTTTCTGAACATACTACCGTCTTGCTCCATCCACGTCATTGCAAATGGTAGTATTTGTTTTCTTCTTAAGGCTGCTTACTGCACTTTTTAAACTGGATTTCATTCTTCCTTTTTGTTTGTAGTTTAGCTATGTTATTCACCATTCAACTCCTGGTTATGAACAATAGCTTTGTGTCAATCGACATGTATCTGTATCTATCTATCTAAAGGTCTGTCTGTCTATCTATGTATGTATATATCTATGTATCTATGTATCTATCTATCTATGTATCTATCTATCTATCTTCCTATCATCTATCTATGATGTCTATCATCTATTAATCTATGTACCTATCTATCTATCTTTCACCTGTCGTCTGTCTACCTATCTATTTATGAAACAATCATCTTTTTGTCTGCCCATCTATCCTTATGTACAGAACAGTTAACAACATAGCCTATGTCTCTTCCCTACATTATGCTTCCAGAAACCTTGCAAGGTAACTAAGCCATAAGGAGAGCACTGTGTTCACCGATACGCTTTCAGGTAGAGTCAGCAGAGTGTGCTGACAAAACCAGTAAATGGAGGTGAAAGGACTTGAACCCGTATCTTTGTCCTCTGTCCTCTTATACTTCCTGCTCGCTTGTTGACTTTATTTAGCCACATTCAGTGAGTAAGTGATCCCTGAAGTCCACAAGTATCCTTCGTCTGGGCCTGTTGTCGACAGAAAAGTGTACTTGGCCCTTTGCACACCACCATGTTTGAGGGACATTGGCGTGATCACTGCTGATAGGTGGAGGGACAAATATGAATTAACACCTATTTCTGGACAGGAGCAGTTGGGAACAAAGAGTGTGTTGTGGAGTGAAGTGTTTATTTGAGTGTCCAAACTTCCCTCTTTAGGTGGTTATTACTTCTTTACATTCGTGAACATCATAAAAAGCAATGATTATAAATGCCCAGACGCATATTATTACAGCAATTCATTTGTTGAGGTGAGAGGAAATTAGAAGGAAGTTGCTGCACCACTAAATCTATGCCTGAGCACTGCTGAAACCAAACAAAAAGAATTCACGGTGGCTAGATAGGGCTATTTTCTACTGACTCTCTCTGGGGTCCAAAACAGAATCCATTTCTTTCTTTGTTTCTCAGTTTCACTTGTGTAGGGTACCTGTCCCCGCCCCTTCAGCTTGTAGTTTGTCTGTGTCCTTGGATCTCAAGTGAGTCTCCAGTAAGGGAGCACGTAGGTGGTCTTGAGTTTTCATCAGTTCTTCTAACCCTGTGTCTTTTGATTGGAGCACTCAAAGGCTGTACTTTTATTCTGATATTTGAGAGCTGTGCTCTTACTGCACTTTGAAATTCTTTTTGTTCTCATTAATATACAATCACATGCAGAAAATTATGTTATTCTGTCTACCCTCTTCACCAAGTCACCCCAAATCCCAGTTACAGCCGCTCTCCGTCAGCATGTACTAAGATGCTGTAGAATCACTACATGTCTTCTCTGTGTTGTACAGCCCTACCCATGACACCCCACCCTACACATTATACATGCTAATCCTAATGCCCCCATTCTTTTTCCCCGCACTCATTATTCCCTTCCCACAAACCCTACCCAGTCCCTTTCTCTTTGGTAACTGTTAGTCCATTCTCGGGTTCTGTGAGTCTGCTGCTGTCTTTTCCTTCAGTTTTTCTTTGTTATCATACTCCACACATGAGTGAAATCATTTGGTACATGTATTTCTCCGCCTGGCCTATTTGACTGAGCATAATACCCTCTAGCTCCATCCGCGTTATTACAAATGATAGGATTGGTTTTCTTCTTATGGCTGCTTACTGCACTTTTTAAACTGGATTTCCTTCTTCTTTTTTGTTTGTAGTTTTGCTATGTGCTTTCACCATTGCTCTCCTTGTTATGAGCAGTAGCTTTGTGTTAATCGATATGTACCTATATCTATCTATCTGTCTGTCTATCTATTTATCAATCACTCAATCAATCATCTTTTTGTCTGTCCATCTGTCCATGTGTACAAAACAGTTAACCATATACACTATAACACTTTCCTGCACTGTGCTCCCAAAAATCCTGCAAAGTATCTAGGCTGCAGAGGGAGCACTGGGTTTACCGAGACACTTGCAGTGCGAGTCGGCCGCGTGTACCTACAAAACCAGGAAATGGTTGTGCTGGGACTTGAACCCGTGTCTCTATCCTCTGTCCTCTTTCATCTCCTTCTAACTTGCTGTCTGTATTTAGCCACATTCATTGAATAAGTGCTCCCTGAAGATGTCAAGTATCATTTCTCTGGGCCTGTTGTCGACAGAAAAGTCAACTTGTTGCTTTGCTCACCACCATGTTTGAAGGACATCAGCGTGATCACCGCCGATAGGACGGAGGGTCAAATAAAAAGGAACACCAATTTCTAGACAGGAGCAGTTGGGAGCTAACAGTGTATTGTGGTGTGACGTGTTTATTTGAGTGTCCAAACTTCCCTCTTTAGGTGGTTATTAGATTTTCACATTCGTGAACATCATAAAATTCACTGATTTCAAAGGCCCAGATGCTTATTATTACAGCAACTCAGTTGTTGAGGTGAGAGAAAATGAGAAGTATGTTGCTGCACCACTAAATCTATGGCTGGGAACTGTTGAAACCAAACACAAAGAATTCACGGTGGCCAGATAGTGCTATTTTCTGCTGACTGTCTCTGGGGACTCAAACAGAATCCATTTGCTTGATTGTTTGATTTTCCGTTTCAGTCGTGTAGAGTACTTGTCCACACACCTTCTTCTTGTAGGTTTTCTGTGTCCTTGGATCTCAAGTGAGTCTCCTGTAAGTAAGCACGTAGGTGTCTTGAGTTTTCATCCCTTCTTTTATCCCTGTGTCTTTTGTTTGCAGCACTCAGTGCCTGACCTTTTATTCTGATGATTCAGAGCTGTGCACTTATTGCACTTAAAGAATATTTTTTATCATTAATCTACAATCACGTGAAGAACATTATGTTTACTATGCTCCCCCCTTAACCAAGTCCCACCGATAAACCTTTTCAGTCACTGTCGATCAGCGTAGTTGGATGCTGTAGACCCCTTCACCATGTCCCCCCCAAAAGTCCACGTTACAGTCACTGTCCATCAGTGAGTAGTAAGATGCTATATGATCTCTACTAGTCTTCTCTGTGTTGTACAGTACTCCGCATGCACACCCGACCCCACGCATTATACATGCTAAACTTAATGCCCCCATTCTTTCTCCCCACACTTATCCCTCCCTTCAGACTCACCCTGCCCAGTCCTTTTTCCTTTGGTTACTTTTAGTCAAGTCTCGGGTTCTGTGAGTCTGCTGCTGTTTTTTTACTTCAGTTTTTCTTTGTTGTTATACTCCACACATGAGTGAAATCACTTGGTACTTGCCTTTATCCGCCTGCCCTATTTTTCTGAACATACTACCGTCTTGCTCCATCCACGTCATTGCAAATGGTAGTATTTGTTTTCTTCTTAAGGCTGCTTACTGCACTTTTTAAACTGGATTTCATTCTTCCTTTTTGTTTGTAGTTTAGCTATGTTATTCACCATTCAACTCCTGGTTATGAACAATAGCTTTGTGTCAATCGACATGTATCTGTATCTATCTATCTAAAGGTCTGTCTGTCTATCTATGTATGTATATATCTATGTATCTATGTATCTATCTATCTATGTATCTATCTATCTATCTTCCTATCATCTATCTATGATGTCTATCATCTATTAATCTATGTACCTATCTATCTATCTTTCACCTGTCGTCTGTCTACCTATCTATTTATGAAACAATCATCTTTTTGTCTGCCCATCTATCCTTATGTACAGAACAGTTAACAACATAGCCTATGTCTCTTCCCTACATTATGCTTCCAGAAACCTTGCAAGGTAACTAAGCCATAAGGAGAGCACTGTGTTCACCGATATGCTTTCAGGTAGAGTCAGCAGAGTGTGCTTACAAAACCAGTAAATGGAGGTGAAAGGACTTGAACCCGTATCTTTGTCCTCTGTCCTCTTATAATTCCTGCTCGCTTGTTGACTTTTATAGCCACATTCAGTGAGTAAGTGATCCCTGAAGTCCACAAGTATCCTTCGTCTGGGCCTGTTGTCGACAGAAAAGTGTACTTGGCCCTTTGCACACCACCATGTTTGAGGGACATTGGCGTGATCACTGCTGATAGGTGGAGGGACAAATATGTATTAACACCTATTTCTGGACAGGAGCAGTTGGGAACAAAGAGTGTGTTGTGGAGTGAAGTGTTTATTTGAGTGTCCAAACTTCCCTCTTTAGGTGGTTATTACTTCTTTACATTCGTGAACATCATAAAAAGCAATGATTATAAATGCCCAGACGCATATTATTACAGCAATTCATTTGTTGAGGTGAGAGGAAATTAGAAGGAAGTTGCTGCACCACTAAATCTATGCCTGAGCCCTGCTGAAACCAAACAAAAAGAATTCACGGTGGCTAGATAGGGCTATTTTCTACTGACTCTCTCTGGGGTCCAAAACAGAATCCATTTCTTTCTTTGTTTCTCAGTTTCACTTGTGTAGGGTACCTGTCCCCGCCCCTTCAGCTTGTAGTTTGTCTGTGTCCTTGGATCTCAAGTGAGTCTCCAGTAAGGGAGCACGTAGGTGGTCTTGAGTTTTCATCAGTTCTTCTAACCCTGTGTCTTTTGATTGGAGCACTCAAAGGCTGTACTTTTATTCTGATATTTAAGAGCTGTGCTCTTACTGCACTTTGAAATTCTTTTTGTTCTCATTAATATACAATCACATGCAGAAAATTATGTTATTCTGTCTACCCTCTTCACCAAGTCACCCCAAATCCCAGTTACAGCCGCTAGCCGTCAGCATGTACTAAGATGCTGTAGAATCACTACATGTCTTCTCTGTGTTGTACAGCCCTAACCATGACACCCCACCCTACACATTATACATGCTAATCCTAATGCCCCCATTCTTTTTCCCCGCACTCATTATTCCCTTCCCACAAACCCTACCCAGTCCCTTTCTCTTTGGTAACTGTTAGTCCACTCTCGGGTTCTGTGAGTCTGCTGCTGTCTTTTCCTTCAGTTTTTCTTTGTTATCATACTCCACACATGAGTGAAATCATTTGGTACATGTATTTCTCCGCCTGGCCTATTTAACTGAGCATAATACCCTCTAGCTCCATCCGCGTTATTACAAATGATAGGATTGGTTTTCTTCTTATGGCTGCTTACTGCACTTTTTAAACTGGATTTCCTTCTTCTTTTTTGTTTGTAGTTTTGCTATGTGCTTTCACCATTGCTCTCCTTGTTATGAGCAGTAGCTTTGTGTTAATCGATATGTACCTATATCTATCTATCTGTCTGTCTATCTATTTATCAATCACTCAATCAATCATCTTTTTGTCTGTCCATCTGTCCATGTGTACAAAACAGTTAACCATATACACTATAACACTTTCCTGCACTGTGCTCCCAAAAATCCTGCAAAGTATCTAGGCTGCAGAGGGAGCACTGGGTTTACCGAGACACTTGCAGTGCGAGTCGGCCGCGTGTACCTACAAAACCAGGAAATGGTTGTGCTGGGACTTGAACCCGTGTCTCTATCCTCTGTCCTCTTTCATCTCCTTCTAACTTGCTGTCTGTATTTAGCCACATTCATTGAATAAGTGCTCCCTGAAGATGTCAAGTATCATTTCTCTGGGCCTGTTGTCGACAGAAAAGTCAACTTGTTGCTTTGCTCACCACCATGTTTGAAGGACATCAGCGTGATCACCGCCGATAGGACGGAGGGTCAAATAAAAAGGAACACCAATTTCTAGACAGGAGCAGTTGGGAGCTAACAGTGTATTGTGGTGTGACGTGTTTATTTGAGTGTCCAAACTTCCCTCTTTAGGTGGTTATTAGATTTTCACATTCGTGAACATCATAAAATTCACTGATTTCAAAGGCCCAGATGCTTATTATTACAGCAACTCAGTTGTTGAGGTGAGAGAAAATGAGAAGTATGTTGCTGCACCACTAAATCTATGGCTGGGAACTGTTGAAACCAAACACAAAGAATTCACGGTGGCCAGATAGTGCTATTTTCTGCTGACTGTCTCTGGGGACTCAAACAGAATCCATTTGCTTGATTGTTTGATTTTCCGTTTCAGTCGTGTAGGGTACTTGTCCACACACCTTCTTCTTGTAGTTTTTCTGTGTCCTTGGATCTCAAGTGAGTCTCCTGTAAGTAAGCACGTAGGTGTCTTGAGTTTTCATCCCTTCTTTTATCCCTGTGTCTTTTGTTTGCAGCACTCAGTGCCTGACCTTTTATTCTGATGATTCAGAGCTGTGCACTTATTGCACTTAAAGAATATTTTTTATCATTAATCTACAATCACGTGAAGAACATTATGTTTACTATGCTCCCCCCTTAACCAAGTCCCACCGAAAAACCTTTTCAGTCACTGTCGATCAGCGTAGTTGGATGCTGTAGACCCCTTCACCATGTCCCCCCCAAAAGTCCACGTTACAGTCACTGTCCATCAGTGAGTAGTAAGATGCTATATGATCTCTACTAGTCTTCTCTGTGTTGTACAGTACTCCGCATGCACACCCGACCCCACGCATTATACATGCTAAACTTAATGCCCCCATTCTTTCTCCCCACACTTATCCCTCCCTTCAGACTCACCCTGCCCAGTCCTTTTTCCTTTGGTTACTTTTAGTCAAGTCTCGGGTTCTGTGAGTCTGCTGCTGTTTTTTTACTTCAGTTTTTCTTTGTTGTTATACTCCACACATGAGTGAAATCACTTGGTACTTGCCTTTATCCGCCTGCCCTATTTTTCTGAACATACTACCGTCTTGCTCCATCCACGTCATTGCAAATGGTAGTATTTGTTTTCTTCTTAAGGCTGCTTACTGCACTTTTTAAACTGGATTTCATTCTTCCTTTTTGTTTGTAGTTTAGCTATGTTATTCACCATTCAACTCCTGGTTATGAACAATAGCTTTGTGTCAATCGACATGTATCTGTATCTATCTATCTAAAGGTCTGTCTGTCTATCTATGTATGTATATATCTATGTATCTATGTATCTATCTATCTATGTATCTATCTATCTATCTTCCTATCATCTATCTATGATGTCTATCATCTATTAATCTATGTACCTATCTATCTATCTTTCACCTGTCGTCTGTCTACCTATCTATTTATGAAACAATCATCTTTTTGTCTGCCCATCTATCCTTATGTACAGAACAGTTAACAACATAGCCTATGTCTCTTCCCTACATTATGCTTCCAGAAACCTTGCAAGGTAACTAAGCCATAAGGAGAGCACTGTGTTCACCGATACGCTTTCAGGTAGAGTCAGCAGAGTGTGCTTACAAAACCAGTAAATGGAGGTGAAAGGACTTGAACCCGTATCTTTGTCCTCTGTCCTCTTATACTTCCTGCTCGCTTGTTGACTTTATTTAGCCACATTCAGTGAGTAAGTGATCCCTGAAGTCCACAAGTATCCTTCGTCTGGGCCTGTTGTCGACAGAAAAGTGTACTTGGCCCTTTGCACACCACCATGTTTGAGGGACATTGGCGTGATCACTGCTGATAGGTGGAGGGACAAATATGAATTAACACCTATTTCTGGACAGGAGCAGTTGGGAACAAAGAGTGTGTTGTGGAGTGAAGTGTTTATTTGAGTGTCCAAACTTCCCTCTTTAGGTGGTTATTACTTCTTTACATTCGTGAACATCATAAAAAGCAATGATTATAAATGCCCAGACGCATATTATTACAGCAATTCATTTGTTGAGGTGAGAGGAAATTAGAAGGAAGTTGCTGCACCACTAAATCTATGCCTGAGCACTGCTGAAACCAAACAAAAAGAATTCACGGTGGCTAGATAGGGCTATTTTCTACTGACTCTCTCTGGGGTCCAAAACAGAATCCATTTCTTTCTTTGTTTCTCAGTTTCACTTGTGTAGGGTACCTGTCCCCGCCCCTTCAGCTTGTAGTTTGTCTGTGTCCTTGGATCTCAAGTGAGTCTCCAGTAAGGGAGCACGTAGGTGGTCTTGAGTTTTCATCAGTTCTTCTAACCCTGTGTCTTTTGATTGGAGCACTCAAAGGCTGTACTTTTATTCTGATATTTGAGAGCTGTGCTCTTACTGCACTTTGAAATTCTTTTTGTTCTCATTAATATACAATCACATGCAGAAAATTATGTTATTCTGTCTACCCTCTTCACCAAGTCACCCCAAATCCCAGTTACAGCCGCTCTCCGTCAGCATATACTAAGATGCTGTAGAATCACTACATGTCTTCTCTGTGTTGTACAGCCCTACCCATGACACCCCACCCTACACATTATACATGCTAATCCTAATGCCCCCATTCTTTTTCCCCACACTCATTATTCCCTTCCTACAAACCCTACCCAGTCCCTTTCTCTTTGGTAACTCTTAGTCCATTCTCGGGTTCTGTGAGTCTGCTGCTGTCTTTTCCTTCAGTTTTTCTTTGTTATCATACTCCACACATGAGTGAAATCATTTGGTACATGTATTTCTCCGCCTGGCCTATTTGACTGAGCATAATACCCTCTAGCTCCATCCGCGTTATTACAAATGATAGGATTGGTTTTCTTCTTATGGCTGCTTACTGCACTTTTTAAACTGGATTTCCTTCTTCTTTTTTGTTTGTAGTTTTGCTATGTGCTTTCACCATTGCTCTCCTTGTTATGAGCAGTAGCTTTGTGTTAATCGATATGTACCTATATCTATCTATCTGTCTGTCTATCTATTTATCAATCACTCAATCAATCATCTTTTTGTCTGTCCATCTGTCCATGTGTACAAAACAGTTAACCATATACACTATAACACTTTCCTGCACTGTGCTCCCAAAAATCCTGCAAAGTATCTAGGCTGCAGAGGGAGCACTGGGTTTACCGAGACACTTGCAGTGCGAGTCGGCCGCGTGTACCTACAAAACCAGGAAATGGTTGTGCTGGGACTTGAACCCGTGTCTCTATCCTCTGTCCTCTTTCATCTCCTTCTAACTTGCTGTCTGTATTTAGCCACATTCATTGAATAAGTGCTCCCTGAAGATGTCAAGTATCATTTCTCTGGGCCTGTTGTCGACAGAAAAGTCAACTTGTTGCTTTGCTCACCACCATGTTTGAAGGACATCAGCGTGATCACCGCCGATAGGACGGAGGGTCAAATAAAAAGGAACACCAATTTCTAGACAGGAGCAGTTGGGAGCTAACAGTGTATTGTGGTGTGACGTGTTTATTTGAGTGTCCAAACTTCCCTCTTTAGGTGGTTATTAGATTTTCACATTCGTGAACATCATAAAATTCACTGATTTCAAAGGCCCAGATGCTTATTATTACAGCAACTCAGTTGTTGAGGTGAGAGAAAATGAGAAGTATGTTGCTGCACCACTAAATCTATGGCTGGGAACTGTTGAAACCAAACACAAAGAATTCACGGTGGCCAGATAGTGCTATTTTCTGCTGACTGTCTCTGGGGACTCAAACAGAATCCATTTGCTTGATTGTTTGATTTTCCGTTTCAGTCGTGTAGGGTACTTGTCCACACACCTTCTTCTTGTAGTTTTTCTGTGTCCTTGGATCTCAAGTGAGTCTCCTGTAAGTAAGCACGTAGGTGTCTTGAGTTTTCATCCCTTCTTTTATCCCTGTGTCTTTTGTTTGCAGCACTCAGTGCCTGACCTTTTATTCTGATGATTCAGAGCTGTGCACTTATTGCACTTAAAGAATATTTTTTATCATTAATCTACAATCACGTGAAGAACATTATGTTTACTATGCTCCCCCCTTAACCAAGTCCCACCGAAAAACCTTTTCAGTCACTGTCGATCAGCGTAGTTGGATGCTGTAGACCCCTTCACCATGTCCCCCCCAAAAGTCCACGTTACAGTCACTGTCCATCAGTGAGTAGTAAGATGCTATATGATCTCTACTAGTCTTCTCTGTGTTGTACAGTACTCCGCATGCACACCCGACCCCACGCATTATACATGCTAAACTTAATGCCCCCATTCTTTCTCCCCACACTTATCCCTCCCTTCAGACTCACCCTGCCCAGTCCTTTTTCCTTTGGTTACTTTTAGTCAAGTCTCGGGTTCTGTGAGTCTGCTGCTGTTTTTTTACTTCAGTTTTTCTTTGTTGTTATACTCCACACATGAGTGAAATCACTTGGTACTTGCCTTTATCCGCCTGCCCTATTTTTCTGAACATACTACCGTCTTGCTCCATCCACGTCATTGCAAATGGTAGTATTTGTTTTCTTCTTAAGGCTGCTTACTGCACTTTTTAAACTGGATTTCATTCTTCCTTTTTGTTTGTAGTTTAGCTATGTTATTCAGCATTCAACTCCTGGTTATGAACAATAGCTTTGTGTCAATCGACATGTATCTGTATCTATCTATCTAAAGGTCTGTCTGTCTATCTATGTATGTATATATCTATGTATCTATGTATCTATCTATCTATGTATCTATCTATCTATCTTCCTATCATCTATCTATGATGTCTATCATCTATTAATCTATGTACCTATCTATCTATCTTTCACCTGTCGTCTGTCTACCTATCTATTTATGAAACAATCATCTTTTTGTCTGCCCATCTATCCTTATGTACAGAACAGTTAACAACATAGCCTATGTCTCTTCCCTACATTATGCTTCCAGAAACCTTGCAAGGTAACTAAGCCATAAGGAGAGCACTGTGTTCACCGATACGCTTTCAGGTAGAGTCAGCAGAGTGTGCTGACAAAACCAGTAAATGGAGGTGAAAGGACTTGAACCCGTATCTTTGTCCTCTGTCCTCTTATACTTCCTGCTCGCTTGTTGACTTTATTTAGCCACATTCAGTGAGTAAGTGATCCCTGAAGTCCACAAGTATCCTTCGTCTGGGCCTGTTGTCGACAGAAAAGTGTACTTGGCCCTTTGCACACCACCATGTTTGAGGGACATTGGCGTGATCACTGCTGATAGGTGGAGGGACAAATATGAATTAACACCTATTTCTGGACAGGAGCAGTTGGGAACAAAGAGTGTGTTGTGGAGTGAAGTGTTTATTTGAGTGTCCAAACTTCCCTCTTTAGGTGGTTATTACTTCTTTACATTCGTGAACATCATAAAAAGCAATGATTATAAATGCCCAGACGCATATTATTACAGCAATTCATTTGTTGAGGTGAGAGGAAATTAGAAGGAAGTTGCTGCACCACTAAATCTATGCCTGAGCACTGCTGAAACCAAACAAAAAGAATTCACGGTGGCTAGATAGGGCTATTTTCTACTGACTCTCTCTGGGGTCCAAAACAGAATCCATTTCTTTCTTTGTTTCTCAGTTTCACTTGTGTAGGGTACCTGTCCCCGCCCCTTCAGCTTGTAGTTTGTCTGTGTCCTTGGATCTCAAGTGAGTCTCCAGTAAGGGAGCACGTAGGTGGTCTTGAGTTTTCATCAGTTCTTCTAACCCTGTGTCTTTTGATTGGAGCACTCAAAGGCTGTACTTTTATTCTGATATTTGAGAGCTGTGCTCTTACTGCACTTTGAAATTCTTTTTGTTCTCATTAATATACAATCACATGCAGAAAATTATGTTATTCTGTCTACCCTCTTCACCAAGTCACCCCAAATCCCAGTTACAGCCGCTCTCCGTCAGCATGTACTAAGATGCTGTAGAATCACTACATGTCTTCTCTGTGTTGTACAGCCCTACCCATGACACCCCACCCTACACATTATACATGCTAATCCTAATGCCCCCATTCTTTTTCCCCGCACTCATTATTCCCTTCCCACAAACCCTACCCAGTCCCTTTCTCTTTGGTAACTGTTAGTCCATTCTCGGGTTCTGTGAGTCTGCTGCTGTCTTTTCCTTCAGTTTTTCTTTGTTATCATACTCCACACATGAGTGAAATCATTTGGTACATGTATTTCTCCGCCTGGCCTATTTGACTGAGCATAATACCCTCTAGCTCCATCCGCGTTATTACAAATGATAGGATTGGTTTTCTTCTTATGGCTGCTTACTGCACTTTTTAAACTGGATTTCCTTCTTCTTTTTTGTTTGTAGTTTTGCTATGTGCTTTCACCATTGCTCTCCTTGTTATGAGCAGTAGCTTTGTGTTAATCGATATGTACCTATATCTATCTATCTGTCTGTCTATCTATTTATCAATCACTCAATCAATCATCTTTTTGTCTGTCCATCTGTCCATGTGTACAAAACAGTTAACCATATACACTATAACACTTTCCTGCACTGTGCTCCCAAAAATCCTGCAAAGTATCTAGGCTGCAGAGGGAGCACTGGGTTTACCGAGACACTTGCAGTGCGAGTCGGCCGCGTGTACCTACAAAACCAGGAAATGGTTGTGCTGGGACTTGAACCCGTGTCTCTATCCTCTGTCCTCTTTCATCTCCTTCTAACTTGCTGTCTGTATTTAGCCACATTCATTGAATAAGTGCTCCCTGAAGATGTCAAGTATCATTTCTCTGGGCCTGTTGTCGACAGAAAAGTCAACTTGTTGCTTTGCTCACCACCATGTTTGAAGGACATCAGCGTGATCACCGCCGATAGGACGGAGGGTCAAATAAAAAGGAACACCAATTTCTAGACAGGAGCAGTTGGGAGCTAACAGTGTATTGTGGTGTGACGTGTTTATTTGAGTGTCCAAACTTCCCTCTTTAGGTGGTTATTAGATTTTCACATTCGTGAACATCATAAAATTCACTGATTTCAAAGGCCCAGATGCTTATTATTACAGCAACTCAGTTGTTGAGGTGAGAGAAAATGAGAAGTATGTTGCTGCACCACTAAATCTATGGCTGGGAACTGTTGAAACCAAACACAAAGAATTCACGGTGGCCAGATAGTGCTATTTTCTGCTGACTGTCTCTGGGGACTCAAACAGAATCCATTTGCTTGATTGTTTGATTTTCCGTTTCAGTCGTGTAGGGTACTTGTCCACACACCTTCTTCTTGTAGTTTTTCTGTGTCCTTGGATCTCAAGTGAGTCTCCTGTAAGTAAGCACGTAGGTGTCTTGAGTTTTCATCCCTTCTTTTATCCCTGTGTCTTTTGTTTGCAGCACTCAGTGCCTGACCTTTTATTCTGATGATTCAGAGCTGTGCACTTATTGCACTTAAAGAATATTTTTTATCATTAATCTACAATCACGTGAAGAACATTATGTTTACTATGCTCCCCCCTTAACCAAGTCCCACCGAAAAACCTTTTCAGTCACTGTCGATCAGCGTAGTTGGATGCTGTAGACCCCTTCACCATGTCCCCCCCAAAAGTCCACGTTACAGTCACTGTCCATCAGTGAGTAGTAAGATGCTATATGATCTCTACTAGTCTTCTCTGTGTTGTACAGTACTCCGCATGCACACCCGACCCCACGCATTATACATGCTAAACTTAATGCCCCCATTCTTTCTCCCCACACTTATCCCTCCCTTCAGACTCACCCTGCCCAGTCCTTTTTCCTTTGGTTACTTTTAGTCAAGTCTCGGGTTCTGTGAGTCTGCTGCTGTTTTTTTACTTCAGTTTTTCTTTGTTGTTATACTCCACACATGAGTGAAATCACTTGGTACTTGCCTTTATCCGCCTGCCCTATTTTTCTGAACATACTACCGTCTTGCTCCATCCACGTCATTGCAAATGGTAGTATTTGTTTTCTTCTTAAGGCTGCTTACTGCACTTTTTAAACTGGATTTCATTCTTCCTTTTTGTTTGTAGTTTAGCTATGTTATTCACCATTCAACTCCTGGTTATGAACAATAGCTTTGTGTCAATCGACATGTATCTGTATCTATCTATCTAAAGGTCTGTCTGTCTATCTATGTATGTATATATCTATGTATCTATGTATCTATCTATCTATGTATCTATCTATCTATCTTCCTATCATCTATCTATGATGTCTATCATCTATTAATCTATGTACCTATCTATCTATCTTTCACCTGTCGTCTGTCTACCTATCTATTTATGAAACAATCATCTTTTTGTCTGCCCATCTATCCTTATGTACAGAACAGTTAACAACATAGCCTATGTCTCTTCCCTACATTATGCTTCCAGAAACCTTGCAAGGTAACTAAGCCATAAGGAGAGCACTGTGTTCACCGATACGCTTTCAGGTAGAGTCAGCAGAGTGTGCTGACAAAACCAGTAAATGGAGGTGAAAGGACTTGAACCCGTATCTTTGTCCTCTGTCCTCTTATACTTCCTGCTCGCTTGTTGACTTTATTTAGCCACATTCAGTGAGTAAGTGATCCCTGAAGTCCACAAGTATCCTTCGTCTGGGCCTGTTGTCGACAGAAAAGTGTACTTGGCCCTTTGCACACCACCATGTTTGAGGGACATTGGCGTGATCACTGCTGATAGGTGGAGGGACAAATATGAATTAACACCTATTTCTGGACAGGAGCAGTTGGGAACAAAGAGTGTGTTGTGGAGTGAAGTGTTTATTTGAGTGTCCAAACTTCCCTCTTTAGGTGGTTATTACTTCTTTACATTCGTGAACATCATAAAAAGCAATGATTATAAATGCCCAGACGCATATTATTACAGCAATTCATTTGTTGAGGTGAGAGGAAATTAGAAGGAAGTTGCTGCACCACTAAATCTATGCCTGAGCACTGCTGAAACCAAACAAAAAGAATTCACGGTGGCTAGATAGGGCTATTTTCTACTGACTCTCTCTGGGGTCCAAAACAGAATCCATTTCTTTCTTTGTTTCTCAGTTTCACTTGTGTAGGGTACCTGTCCCCGCCCCTTCAGCTTGTAGTTTGTCTGTGTCCTTGGATCTCAAGTGAGTCTCCAGTAAGGGAGCACGTAGGTGGTCTTGAGTTTTCATCAGTTCTTCTAACCCTGTGTCTTTTGATTGGAGCACTCAAAGGCTGTACTTTTATTCTGATATTTGAGAGCTGTGCTCTTACTGCACTTTGAAATTCTTTTTGTTCTCATTAATATACAATCACATGCAGAAAATTATGTTATTCTGTCTACCCTCTTCACCAAGTCACCCCAAATCCCAGTTACAGCCGCTCTCCGTCAGCATGTACTAAGATGCTGTAGAATCACTACATGTCTTCTCTGTGTTGTACAGCCCTACCCATGACACCCCACCCTACACATTATACATGCTAATCCTAATGCCCCCATTCTTTTTCCCCGCACTCATTATTCCCTTCCCACAAACCCTACCCAGTCCCTTTCTCTTTGGTAACTCTTAGTCCATTCTCGGGTTCTGTGAGTCTGCTGCTGTCTTTTCCTTCAGTTTTTCTTTGTTATCATACTCCACACATGAGTGAAATCATTTGGTACATGTATTTCTCCGCCTGGCCTATTTGACTGAGCATAATACCCTCTAGCTCCATCCGCGTTATTACAAATGATAGGATTGGTTTTCTTCTTATGGCTGCTTACTGCACTTTTTAAACTGGATTTCCTTCTTCTTTTTTGTTTGTAGTTTTGCTATGTGCTTTCACCATTGCTCTCCTTGTTATGAGCAGTAGCTTTGTGTTAATCGATATGTACCTATATCTATCTATCTGTCTGTCTATCTATTTATCAATCACTCAATCAATCATCTTTTTGTCTGTCCATCTGTCCATGTGTACAAAACAGTTAACCATATACACTATAACACTTTCCTGCACTGTGCTCCCAAAAATCCTGCAAAGTATCTAGGCTGCAGAGGGAGCACTGGGTTTACCGAGACACTTGCAGTGCGAGTCGGCCGCGTGTACCTACAAAACCAGGAAATGGTTGTGCTGGGACTTGAACCCGTGTCTCTATCCTCTGTCCTCTTTCATCTCCTTCTAACTTGCTGTCTGTATTTAGCCACATTCATTGAATAAGTGCTCCCTGAAGATGTCAAGTATCATTTCTCTGGGCCTGTTGTCGACAGAAAAGTCAACTTGTTGCTTTGCTCACCACCATGTTTGAAGGACATCAGCGTGATCACCGCCGATAGGACGGAGGGTCAAATAAAAAGGAACACCAATTTCTAGACAGGAGCAGTTGGGAGCTAACAGTGTATTGTGGTGTGACGTGTTTATTTGAGTGTCCAAACTTCCCTCTTTAGGTGGTTATTAGATTTTCACATTCGTGAACATCATAAAATTCACTGATTTCAAAGGCCCAGATGCTTATTATTACAGCAACTCAGTTGTTGAGGTGAGAGAAAATGAGAAGTATGTTGCTGCACCACTAAATCTATGGCTGGGAACTGTTGAAACCAAACACAAAGAATTCACGGTGGCCAGATAGTGCTATTTTCTGCTGACTGTCTCTGGGGACTCAAACAGAATCCATTTGCTTGATTGTTTGATTTTCCGTTTCAGTCGTGTAGGGTACTTGTCCACACACCTTCTTCTTGTAGTTTTTCTGTGTCCTTGGATCTCAAGTGAGTCTCCTGTAAGTAAGCACGTAGGTGTCTTGAGTTTTCATCCCTTCTTTTATCCCTGTGTCTTTTGTTTGCAGCACTCAGTGCCTGACCTTTTATTCTGATGATTCAGAGCTGTGCACTTATTGCACTTAAAGAATATTTTTTATCATTAATCTACAATCACGTGAAGAACATTATGTTTACTATGCTCCCCCCTTAACCAAGTCCCACCGAAAAACCTTTTCAGTCACTGTCGATCAGCGTAGTTGGATGCTGTAGACCCCTTCACCATGTCCCCCCCAAAAGTCCACGTTACAGTCACTGTCCATCAGTGAGTAGTAAGATGCTATATGATCTCTACTAGTCTTCTCTGTGTTGTACAGTACTCCGCATGCACACCCGACCCCACGCATTATACATGCTAAACTTAATGCCCCCATTCTTTCTCCCCACACTTATCCCTCCCTTCAGACTCACCCTGCCCAGTCCTTTTTCCTTTGGTTACTTTTAGTCAAGTCTCGGGTTCTGTGAGTCTGCTGCTGTTTTTTTACTTCAGTTTTTCTTTGTTGTTATACTCCACACATGAGTGAAATCACTTGGTACTTGCCTTTATCCGCCTGCCCTATTTTTCTGAACATACTACCGTCTTGCTCCATCCACGTCATTGCAAATGGTAGTATTTGTTTTCTTCTTAAGGCTGCTTACTGCACTTTTTAAACTGGATTTCATTCTTCCTTTTTGTTTGTAGTTTAGCTATGTTATTCACCATTCAACTCCTGGTTATGAACAATAGCTTTGTGTCAATCGACATGTATCTGTATCTATCTATCTAAAGGTCTGTCTGTCTATCTATGTATGTATATATCTATGTATCTATGTATCTATCTATCTATGTATCTATCTATCTATCTTCCTATCATCTATCTATGATGTCTATCATCTATTAATCTATGTACCTATCTATCTATCTTTCACCTGTCGTCTGTCTACCTATCTATTTATGAAACAATCATCTTTTTGTCTGCCCATCTATCCTTATGTACAGAACAGTTAACAACATAGCCTATGTCTCTTCCCTACATTATGCTTCCAGAAACCTTGCAAGGTAACTAAGCCATAAGGAGAGCACTGTGTTCACCGATACGCTTTCAGGTAGAGTCAGCAGAGTGTGCTGACAAAACCAGTAAATGGAGGTGAAAGGACTTGAACCCGTATCTTTGTCCTCTGTCCTCTTATACTTCCTGCTCGCTTGTTGACTTTATTTAGCCACATTCAGTGAGTAAGTGATCCCTGAAGTCCACAAGTATCCTTCGTCTGGGCCTGTTGTCGACAGAAAAGTGTACTTGGCCCTTTGCACACCACCATGTTTGAGGGACATTGGCGTGATCACTGCTGATAGGTGGAGGGACAAATATGAATTAACACCTATTTCTGGACAGGAGCAGTTGGGAACAAAGAGTGTGTTGTGGAGTGAAGTGTTTATTTGAGTGTCCAAACTTCCCTCTTTAGGTGGTTATTACTTCTTTACATTCGTGAACATCATAAAAAGCAATGATTATAAATGCCCAGACGCATATTATTACAGCAATTCATTTGTTGAGGTGAGAGGAAATTAGAAGGAAGTTGCTGCACCACTAAATCTATGCCTGAGCACTGCTGAAACCAAACAAAAAGAATTCACGGTGGCTAGATAGGGCTATTTTCTACTGACTCTCTCTGGGGTCCAAAACAGAATCCATTTCTTTCTTTGTTTCTCAGTTTCACTTGTGTAGGGTACCTGTCCCCGCCCCTTCAGCTTGTAGTTTGTCTGTGTCCTTGGATCTCAAGTGAGTCTCCAGTAAGGGAGCACGTAGGTGGTCTTGAGTTTTCATCAGTTCTTCTAACCCTGTGTCTTTTGATTGGAGCACTCAAAGGCTGTACTTTTATTCTGATATTTGAGAGCTGTGCTCTTACTGCACTTTGAAATTCTTTTTGTTCTCATTAATATACAATCACATGCAGAAAATTATGTTATTCTGTCTACCCTCTTCACCAAGTCACCCCAAATCCCAGTTACAGCCGCTCTCCGTCAGCATGTACTAAGATGCTGTAGAATCACTACATGTCTTCTCTGTGTTGTACAGCCCTACCCATGACACCCCACCCTACACATTATACATGCTAATCCTAATGCCCCCATTCTTTTTCCCCGCACTCATTATTCCCTTCCCACAAACCCTACCCAGTCCCTTTCTCTTTGGTAACTGTTAGTCCATTCTCGGGTTCTGTGAGTCTGCTGCTGTCTTTTCCTTCAGTTTTTCTTTGTTATCATACTCTACACATGAGTGAAATCATTTGGTACATGTATTTCTCCGCCTGGCCTATTTGACTGAGCATAATACCCTCTAGCTCCATCCGCGTTATTACAAATGATAGGATTGGTTTTCTTCTTATGGCTGCTTACTGCACTTTTTAAACTGGATTTCCTTCTTCTTTTTTGTTTGTAGTTTTGCTATGTGCTTTCACCATTGCTCTCCTTGTTATGAGCAGTAGCTTTGTGTTAATCGATATGTACCTATATCTATCTATCTGTCTGTCTATCTATTTATCAATCACTCAATCAATCATCTTTTTGTCTGTCCATCTGTCCATGTGTACAAAACAGTTAACCATATACACTATAACACTTTCCTGCACTGTGCTCCCAAAAATCCTGCAAAGTATCTAGGCTGCAGAGGGAGCACTGGGTTTACCGAGACACTTGCAGTGCGAGTCGGCCGCGTGTACCTACAAAACCAGGAAATGGTTGTGCTGGGACTTGAACCCGTGTCTCTATCCTCTGTCCTCTTTCATCTCCTTCTAACTTGCTGTCTGTATTTAGCCACATTCATTGAATAAGTGCTCCCTGAAGATGTCAAGTATCATTTCTCTGGGCCTGTTGTCGACAGAAAAGTCAACTTGTTGCTTTGCTCACCACCATGTTTGAAGGACATCAGCGTGATCACCGCCGATAGGACGGAGGGTCAAATAAAAAGGAACACCAATTTCTAGACAGGAGCAGTTGGGAGCTAACAGTGTATTGTGGTGTGACGTGTTTATTTGAGTGTCCAAACTTCCCTCTTTAGGTGGTTATTAGATTTTCACATTCGTGAACATCATAAAATTCACTGATTTCAAAGGCCCAGATGCTTATTATTACAGCAACTCAGTTGTTGAGGTGAGAGAAAATGAGAAGTATGTTGCTGCACCACTAAATCTATGGCTGGGAACTGTTGAAACCAAACACAAAGAATTCACGGTGGCCAGATAGTGCTATTTTCTGCTGACTGTCTCTGGGGACTCAAACAGAATCCATTTGCTTGATTGTTTGATTTTCCGTTTCAGTCGTGTAGGGTACTTGTCCACACACCTTCTTCTTGTAGTTTTTCTGTGTCCTTGGATCTCAAGTGAGTCTCCTGTAAGTAAGCACGTAGGTGTCTTGAGTTTTCATCCCTTCTTTTATCCCTGTGTCTTTTGTTTGCAGCACTCAGTGCCTGACCTTTTATTCTGATGATTCAGAGCTGTGCACTTATTGCACTTAAAGAATATTTTTTATCATTAATCTACAATCACGTGAAGAACATTATGTTTACTATGCTCCCCCCTTAACCAAGTCCCACCGAAAAACCTTTTCAGTCACTGTCGATCAGCGTAGTTGGATGCTGTAGACCCCTTCACCATGTCCCCCCCAAAAGTCCACGTTACAGTCACTGTCCATCAGTGAGTAGTAAGATGCTATATGATCTCTACTAGTCTTCTCTGTGTTGTACAGTACTCCGCATGCACACCCGACCCCACGCATTATACATGCTAAACTTAATGCCCCCATTCTTTCTCCCCACACTTATCCCTCCCTTCAGACTCACCCTGCCCAGTCCTTTTTCCTTTGGTTACTTTTAGTCAAGTCTCGGGTTCTGTGAGTCTGCTGCTGTTTTTTTACTTCAGTTTTTCTTTGTTGTTATACTCCACACATGAGTGAAATCACTTGGTACTTGCCTTTATCCGCCTGCCCTATTTTTCTGAACATACTACCGTCTTGCTCCATCCACGTCATTGCAAATGGTAGTATTTGTTTTCTTCTTAAGGCTGCTTACTGCACTTTTTAAACTGGATTTCATTCTTCCTTTTTGTTTGTAGTTTAGCTATGTTATTCACCATTCAACTCCTGGTTATGAACAATAGCTTTGTGTCAATCGACATGTATCTGTATCTATCTATCTAAAGGTCTGTCTGTCTATCTATGTATGTATATATCTATGTATCTATGTATCTATCTATCTATGTATCTATCTATCTATCTTCCTATCATCTATCTATGATGTCTATCATCTATTAATCTATGTACCTATCTATCTATCTTTCACCTGTCGTCTGTCTACCTATCTATTTATGAAACAATCATCTTTTTGTCTGCCCATCTATCCTTATGTACAGAACAGTTAACAACATAGCCTATGTCTCTTCCCTACATTATGCTTCCAGAAACCTTGCAAGGTAACTAAGCCATAAGGAGAGCACTGTGTTCACCGATACGCTTTCAGGTAGAGTCAGCAGAGTGTGCTGACAAAACCAGTAAATGGAGGTGAAAGGACTTGAACCCGTATCTTTGTCCTCTGTCCTCTTATACTTCCTGCTCGCTTGTTGACTTTATTTAGCCACATTCAGTGAGTAAGTGATCCCTGAAGTCCACAAGTATCCTTCGTCTGGGCCTGTTGTCGACAGAAAAGTGTACTTGGCCCTTTGCACACCACCATGTTTGAGGGACATTGGCGTGATCACTGCTGATAGGTGGAGGGACAAATATGAATTAACACCTATTTCTGGACAGGAGCAGTTGGGAACAAAGAGTGTGTTGTGGAGTGAAGTGTTTATTTGAGTGTCCAAACTTCCCTCTTTAGGTGGTTATTACTTCTTTACATTCGTGAACATCATAAAAAGCAATGATTATAAATGCCCAGACGCATATTATTACAGCAATTCATTTGTTGAGGTGAGAGGAAATTAGAAGGAAGTTGCTGCACCACTAAATCTATGCCTGAGCACTGCTGAAACCAAACAAAAAGAATTCACGGTGGCTAGATAGGGCTATTTTCTACTGACTCTCTCTGGGGTCCAAAACAGAATCCATTTCTTTCTTTGTTTCTCAGTTTCACTTGTGTAGGGTACCTGTCCCCGCCCCTTCAGCTTGTAGTTTGTCTGTGTCCTTGGATCTCAAGTGAGTCTCCAGTAAGGGAGCACGTAGGAGGTCTTGAGTTTTCATCAGTTCTTCTAACCCTGTGTCTTTTGATTGGAGCACTCAAAGGCTGTACTTTTATTCTGATATTTGAGAGCTGTGCTCTTACTGCACTTTGAAATTCTTTTTGTTCTCATTAATATACAATCACATGCAGAAAATTATGTTATTCTGTCTACCCTCTTCACCAAGTCACCCCAAATCCCAGTTACAGCCGCTCTCCGTCAGCATGTACTAAGATGCTGTAGAATCACTACATGTCTTCTCTGTGTTGTACAGCCCTACCCATGACACCCCACCCTACACATTATACATGCTAATCCTAATGCCCCCATTCTTTTTCCCTGCACTCATTATTCCCTTCCCACAAACCCTACCCAGTCCCTTTCTCTTTGGTAACTGTTAGTCCACTCTCGGGTTCTGTGTGTCTGCTGCTGTCTTTTCCTTCAGTTTTTCTTTGTTATCATACTCCACACATGAGTGAAATCATTTGGTACATGTATTTCTCCGCCTGGCCTATTTGACTGAGCATAATACCCTCTAGCTCCATCCGTGTTATTACAAATGATAGGATTGGTTTTCTTCTTATGGCTGCTTACTGCACTTTTTAAACTGGATTTCCTTCTTCTTTTTTGTTTGTAGTTTTGCTATGTGCTTTCACCATTGCTCTCCTTGTTATGAGCAGTAGCTTTGTGTTAATCGATATGTACCTATATCTATCTATCTGTCTGTCTATCTATTTATCAATCACTCAATCAATCATCTTTTTTTTCTGTCCATCTGTCCATGTGTACAAAACAGTTAACCATATACACTATAACACTTTCCTGCACTGTGCTCCCAAAAATCCTGCAAAGTATCTAGGCTGCAGAGGGAGCACTGGGTTTACCGAGACACTTGCAGTGCGAGTCGGCCGCGTGTACCTACAAAACCAGGAAATGGTTGTGCTGGGACTTGAACCCGTGTCTCTATCCTCTGTCCTCTTTCATCTCCTTCTAACTTGCTGTCTGTATTTAGCCACATTCATTGAATAAGTGCTCCCTGAAGATGTCAAGTATCATTTCTCTGGGCCTGTTGTCGACAGAAAAGTCAACTTGTTGCTTTGCTCACCACCATGTTTGAAGGACATCAGCGTGATCACCGCCGATAGGACGGAGGGTCAAATAAAAAGGAACACCAATTTCTAGACAGGAGCAGTTGGGAGCTAACAGTGTATTGTGGTGTGACGTGTTTATTTGAGTGTCCAAACTTCCCTCTTTAGGTGGTTATTAGATTTTCACATTCGTGAACATCATAAAATTCACTGATTTCAAAGGCCCAGATGCTTATTATTACAGCAACTCAGTTGTTGAGGTGAGAGAAAATGAGAAGTATGTTGCTGCACCACTAAATCTATGGCTGGGAACTGTTGAAACCAAACACAAAGAATTCACGGTGGCCAGATAGTGCTATTTTCTGCTGACTGTCTCTGGGGACTCAAACAGAATCCATTTGCTTGATTGTTTGATTTTCCGTTTCAGTCGTGTAGGGTACTTGTCCACACACCTTCTTCTTGTAGGTTTTCTGTGTCCTTGGATCTCAAGTGAGTCTCCTGTAAGTAAGCACGTAGGTGTCTTGAGTTTTCATCCCTTCTTTTATCCCTGTGTCTTTTGTTTGCAGCACTCAGTGCCTGACCTTTTATTCTGATGATTCAGAGCTGTGCACTTATTGCACTTAAAGAATATTTTTTATCATTAATCTACAATCACGTGAAGAACATTATGTTTACTATGCTCCCCCCTTAACCAAGTCCCACCGAAAAACCTTTTCAGTCACTGTCGATCAGCGTAGTTGGATGCTGTAGACCCCTTCACCATGTCCCCCCCAAAAGTCCACGTTACAGTCACTGTCCATCAGTGAGTAGTAAGATGCTATATGATCTCTACTAGTCTTCTCTGTGTTGTACAGTACTCCGCATGCACACCCGACCCCACGCATTATACATGCTAAACTTAATGCCCCCATTCTTTCTCCCCACACTTATCCCTCCCTTCAGACTCACCCTGCCCAGTCCTTTTTCCTTTGGTTACTTTTAGTCAAGTCTCGGGTTCTGTGAGTCTGCTGCTGTTTTTTTACTTCAGTTTTTCTTTGTTGTTATACTCCACACATGAGTGAAATCACTTGGTACTTGCCTTTATCCGCCTGCCCTATTTTTCTGAACATACTACCGTCTTGCTCCATCCACGTCATTGCAAATGGTAGTATTTGTTTTCTTCTTAAGGCTGCTTACTGCACTTTTTAAACTGGATTTCATTCTTCCTTTTTGTTTGTAGTTTAGCTATGTTATTCAGCATTCAACTCCTGGTTATGAACAATAGCTTTGTGTCAATCGACATGTATCTGTATCTATCTATCTAAAGGTCTGTCTGTCTATCTATGTATGTATATATCTATGTATCTATGTATCTATCTATCTATGTATCTATCTATCTATCTTCCTATCATCTATCTATGATGTCTATCATCTATTAATCTATGTACCTATCTACCTATCTTTCACCTGTCGTCTGTCTACCTATCTATTTATGAAACAATCATCTTTTTGTCTGCCCATCTATCCTTATGTACAGAACAGTTAACAACATAGCCTATGTCTCTTCCCTACATTATGCTTCCAGAAACCTTGCAAGGTAACTAAGCCATAAGGAGAGCACTGTGTTCACCGATACGCTTTCAGGTAGAGTCAGCAGAGTGTGCTGACAAAACCAGTAAATGGAGGTGAAAGGACTTGAACCCGTATCTTTGTCCTCTGTCCTCTTATACTTCCTGCTCGCTTGTTGACTTTATTTAGCCACATTCAGTGAGTAAGTGATCCCTGAAGTCCACAAGTATCCTTCGTCTGGGCCTGTTGTCGACAGAAAAGTGTACTTGGCCCTTTGCACACCACCATGTTTGAGAGACATTGGCGTGATCACTGCTGATAGGTGGAGGGACAAAT